>NW_020874291.1:9597818-9625784 GCF_003935025.1 Abrus precatorius | reverse complement strand
CATTGAACTGTATCTTTTGAAATAATCGAATATAGTGAGATTCTGTGAATTCTGAATTTCAAATTCTTTTAAGTTATTTTTCCCATTCTCACATTATTGTCACACTTAACAATTTCAAAATGAGGTAGTCTTGCCATTCTGTGCATTCAATTCTGAAAAAGTAGATTGTGAGCTTGATTGTTTAATATTTTCACTTTAATTCCTTGGTGAGACTTGAGCCTCATGCATAACATTTCTTGATGTGTGAAATGGATCTCATATTTTGTTGCACCTCTAGAACTTGCATTGTTCTTGATTGAATTGGTAATATGTTAAAGTCACATATATGATGGAGGCCTTCCTTGTGTATGCTTAGAACCTAAATAAACCTCCCTTGTGCTGAAAATCCTAGTTCACCCTTTTGGTAAACTTCAATTCAAGCCCTACTGAAAAACCATGACACCTTTCCAAATAAGAAGAAGGAAATTTAAGTTTAACCAAAAATGATTTTAAGAATTAAGTTTGGGGTGGCATGTTGTGATATTGTATGACATTGCTTAAGGTCAACCAAAGTTTTAAGTTTGGGGTGGGTAACAGCAAAGTATGAGTCATTTGAAAAGAATGATTGAATGAAAAAGAAAAGTATTGAAAAGAAGAAATAGGAAAAGTGAAAAACAGAAAGAAATTTATGCATAAATGCATAAACTGATATATGAAAAGCACTTGAAATATTTCAAAAATTCAGAAAATGTTGTGCAGAATTGAATGGAAGAAAAGAGAATGCAATCTCATGCTAAATTCTGAATATCATCTACTTGAATTGCATCTTTTCTGTTTGGCATAACTTGCATTGTTTCCCAAATTGATTGAACACCTACCTTTCCTTTAACCACAATTTCACCTGAAAAGTCCTCTTGATATGTGATTTGTTACATTTTTTTTAGAGGAGATTGAGAATTTATGCAAGCCTATGGTAGAGTGTAGTAAAAATGATGATTTTGAGAGCAAATATTGAGCCTAAACACTAATTGAGTGATGAGGGAAACACTACTTGTGAGCTGTGAACATATTTTTCAATTTTGCTCATATGAAACTTTGCTGAATTACATGAATTCAAATGACATGTTTTTGTTGATTAAGTGGTTAAAACAGTGTAATGATCATGTTGATCAATGGATGAATAACTTGACTTGGATGAGAAATCAGAAAGATACAGAATTGGGTATTAGAAATGTTGAAAAATCAGTTTGATGATTGAATTCTTGTCAATTGGATTTTTCCCTTTCCCTTGTGTTTGATTTGATTTGCTTGAGGACAAGCAAAAATTCTAAGTTTAGGGTGGTGATAAATCCATATTTTACCATGTTTTTAGCATAGTTTTTGGTTAATAATTAGGAAAATAGTTCTAAAATAAACTTGAAAAGATCACAAAAATAAAATAATTAGTATAAATTGTTGTTTTGTTTAGATTTTTAGGAGTTCATGCAAAAAGATGGAAAGTTGTTGAAAGTGCTTAAAGGAAGGATTAAAAGCTGAAATTGAAGAAGAATAGTCAAAGAATCAAGCTTGAAGAAATCCTAAGAGTTAGGCGTTACAACTCCAAGTGATTGGTGTTTGAACATGGAAAGAACAAAATACAACACTGGGTCAGAGTGGCTACTCTGAGTGATGTTAACACTCCAGTAACTGAACCTGGATAACTGCCATTGCGTTGAAATGCACATCACCTGGCGCTTTGGCGTGCAACAGAGAGTGGAAACACATAGCAGATGGCGTAGCAACGCAGAGCTAAGCACATAGAAGAAGCATCCATTGAAGTGTTGTGCGTTGAAACGCACATCACTTGAAGCCTTGGCGCGCAAGAGTGCGTTGCAACTCATAGTGCAGGGCGTGGCAACACGAAACTGAGCATCCAAGTAAAGCCTAGACTGGAACTTTGCGCGTGACAACGCACATCAGTTGAAGCCTTGGCGCTAAGCGCGTGGGAACGCAGATCACATACAGCCAAGGCGCGCAATCGCGCACCTTCACTTCAACCACTACGCGTTTTGGCAATGAATTCTGCAACTTTATAACTTCTTCTTTTTGTCAATTTTGGATGTTTGAAGCTTCTGTATCACTTTTAGAAGATTCCAGAACACCTGGGGATAACTAACTATCAGAATTTCAAGGGTTAAGTCGAAGAATTAGAGGAACTCTATAAATAGGAATTAGAAACTTAGAAAAGCAGCTTTTTGTCATTTTTTTAGTTTTTGTTATTCATTTTGTAACCATTTTAACTTCCAAGGGATGTCAGAGGGAGAAGAGAGGAACGACTTTTGTTCTTCTTTGCTAGAGGAATATGGGGGAAGGCAAAGTTATGGAGATAGCTCTCTGCTTTTCATCTTCTTTCCTTCTTACTTCTCTCTATTTCATTGTAATGTGTTTCTAACTCTTTTTGTTAGGGATTTATGGATCTAGAATTGATATATTGATTTTGTTTTGACTCTGAACTTTGAGTATTTGATTTAATTAAGGGATTAATTCTATGTTTAATTGATCTTTGAATGGAAATTCAATTGATTAATCAAAGAGTAACCTTCACTAATGGAAATTGGGTTTGTTGCTTGGATCTGAATTAATCACCAAAACTATTAATTTTCTTAGGGATAAGTGGTCTTAGTTTTGCAATCTTTCGGTTTTAATTCATAATGCAATATTGAACTAAATTTGGCCTAAGGAATTAGGGAGATTTGGTTGAATATTAGGACCAATGAGTTGAGGAATCAATCTTTGGTTATTGTAAAGAGAAACCGATTGTCAATCAATCAACTGCTTGAATGTTCAGAGGCAGAACTGAATTGATATTGATATTCTAGTGAAATAAATTCCTAACTTTCCTCCATTCGTAATTCATTCTAATAGTACAAGTTAATATTATATTTTTAACAATTTCTTATTTCTTTAATTTTGAATTTTACTTTCTTGCATATTGAAATCTGTTCAATGAATTGTTTGGTGCAAATGGTTATTATCTTATGAATTGTGATTAAAAATAAGATCCTAGAGGATGGTACTTGAGACTCAATCTGATTTTCACATTTTATAACTTGCTACAACTACCTAGTACACTTGCTAGTAGTGAATTACACCATTTAAGTACTACGATAGAAAATGTGTATCACAAAGACTCTGCCAGGAATGCTCGGCTTCTGCCCCGTACTTCCTCTTGATTCCGGCCTCTGAGCTACACTTGCACTACCGCTTCTCTTAGCAGCCCAGCACTTATTGGCAATGTGCCCCAACTTCCCACAGTTGTTGCAAGTTATCCTCGATTGTGGGCAGTCTTTCACCATGTGTGGCCCTCCACACCTGAAGCATTTAAGCGGCCCTCTGAAAGAACTCGATCTTGAACTACTCCGACTACTCTTCTCTTGAGATGAACTCCCTCAAGATTGAGAGCTATTTGATCCCGAGTATGGTCCCCTTGAGAACTTAGGGGGCCTTCTATCTTGCCTCACTGGGCTGGCTCCCCTAGTGTCCACCGTCTTCCCTCTTGAGTTAGCTTCAAAAATTCTACTCTTGCTCACCAGGGTGGGCAAATCTGTCAGCTGAAACACACTGACCGCAGCTCGGATGTCCGGCATCAATCCATGCTCAAACTGAGTACATAGATCCTCCTCTCCATTGCCATGCTAATAATGAGGCCAGTACTTCATCAGCTCTTGGAACTTAGCTGCATATTCCCTTACAATCATACTTCCTTGCTTCAGTTCAAGGAACTCCCTAGCTTTCTACTTCCTTAGGTCGCAGGGAAAGTAGTTCCCTAGAAAGATGGTCTTGAATGTTTCCCACTGGATATAGCCATCTTCCTGTGGCAGGGTCTGACCGGCAAACCTTCACCAGTCCTCAGCCTCCCCACACAGCAAGTAGGTGGCATAGGCAACCTTGTTCTCCTCACGGCACCCCATTGCATTGAAGATCTTCTCCACATTAGCCACCCACCTTTGGGCTCCTTCAGGATTGAATACCCTCTCAAACTTTGGAGGATCATGCCTAGTGAAGGCAGATAACTCTCGATACTCAGTCTGCTCTCACCCTTGATTGTGCACCATGGCTTCCAGAATCTAAGCCATGCATTCCATGAGGTCATTCGAACCTCTAGCTACTCTACCTCTACCTCTACCTCTACCTCTACTAGACATATTCAATCTAGCTACAACAAGTTAGCAATCACATTCTAGCACATTAGATCAATTTATACATTATAGTTTAGGCAAACAAAACAATCAACACTTATCTTGGACACTTTAGCTCGATACCCCAGTCTGGTTTGGATGAACTGCTCTGATACTAAAATTGTAACACCTTGAACTTAATTTCAATAAATAAGGAATTTCGCAATTTTTTGAAATAATAAAATTTTCATTTTCAATCCAAGTTTCATCAAACCTCTCAAATAAAGAAAGGGGGTTATAAATTACATCAAACAGTTGCTACAGGACTTATTCAAATACAACAGTTTTCAAAATAATATCCTAAGTCCTATAGCAGTTCCATCTACCCCTTCACTGAGTTCGATGCTGATCGTCTTAATTACCTGAAAAATAAATGTAAGGGTGAGTACTCTACACTACCAAAACATAATCAAACATAGAGTCTCACCTCTAACTCATTTCCAACACATCTATACAGATATAACACAAACAGCATCATTATCCAATACATTTCAATTTAACATCAATGCATTCACGGTACCAACACACTTCACATTCAAAATTATAATTAATAACAATCACGTGCACACGCACGCCAGCCACACTCACTATGGTACTGTGATCACAGATTTACACCATGAATGGTCGCCGGTTACCCCCCTCATGGATACCACGTGGGCAGTCACGGGTCGCTCAGCAAAGGAGAGAGTGTGTGGCCCGTGGTGCACCTGTTCCACAGTTGATGTCACCACCACTCTCTTCTTCCCAAGGTATTTCTACCGTCTTCATCTTTCACACTCTCAGTGTATCGCTGAACCATTCACAGCATATTATAATAGTGCTACACGCCCCATTCACATACATTCCATTCACACACGCAATATTCATGCTTGCACACGGCACACAACCTATATTCAATTCATATTACACGACACATAGCCTATATTTTATCCACAATATACGGCACATAGCCTTCCTTTATTCACAATATCATTAATTCACCCATCAATGGCATCTCATCACACACATCACCCCCACGAGACCTAACTATTCCAGCACACATCACATTGCACAGTAATTTCCATCAAACACAAAATTTCTACTCCCTATCTTAGCCACATTGCATTAATCAAGAAAACACACAAGAATTGCAACACATTGAGATAGGGTAGAGTCTCCTTTACCTCGGATCGAAGACCCACACGTTAAATCCACCAAGAAGTGCTCCCCCTCACGGAGAAACCAAATGAAAATCCCAAAAATCACCAAAAACAGAGAAAAGAGAGGAAAAAAGAAAACCATATCCGTTTAAAACTCACCTCCAAGCGTTTCCCACATGGATTCAACCTTCAGTCTAGCTTCCGAACGGCTTTGGAGGCAATTTAATCGGTGGAAAAGGGTTTGGGAATGAAAGGATCCAAGAGACTTCGAAGAGAGAGGGAGAAATAACCCTCCCCGAACCCTAACCTCTTAAAAATCCTTTTCTGGTCACGATACTCTCGCTACAGCGAGATACTCTCATTGCAGCGAGGGATCTCACTGTAGCGTCATGCCCTCTCGCTGCAGCGAAAAACTAAGAAAAAACTGCACTCTGGTTTCTACAGAATTTTGCTACAGCGAGACTGCACCCAGAAATGCACCCCAAATTGTTGCTTTGCCCCAAATGAAAATCCCAAAAATCACCTCTAACTTCTATTTATAAGGTTTTTCCTGCCTTTTTCCTTTCTACACATTAATCTCTAAGAATTCTAGCATCAAAGGTCTTTTAGAAGGTTCTAAAATTGATTTAAGAACTCAAATAGTCCAAAGTTGACACTTAGAAGTGATATTTAAAATTCTGTTACTTTTGCGTAGACACTTTACATGGTTGAAGTGTCTACGCGCAAGTGTTCTACATGGGAGGATCCTCACGCGTAGCTACTCTGTGCACTTGAAGTGGTTACGCGCTTACTGCGCAGCTACTCTGGGCACTTGAAGTAGCTAGGCGCTCAATTGTGTAGCTACTCTGAGCACTTGAAGTAGTTACCACCGGGATATACTCCGGCTTAGCATTCATTGTGTTCTCCCACACACCATGACACAAAAGTCTCAAAATTTTTGACATCGATGCACCAAATGTCAACGTCTTCTCTCTGTATTCTAGCAGCACATGGTTGGCAGCTAGCCAATCCATTCCCTAAATCACATCCAGCTGGGAAAAAGGCAAAAAAAAGTCCACCTCAAACTCCCTACCATGCACTTTATAGAGCATCTTAAACACACACATAATGTTACGACCGGTTTACCCATAAGGGTAGTCACCACAACATTGCATGACAATTTAGACACATGCAAACCCAGGCACTTCACATAGTCCACAGACACAAAAGAGTGCATAGCACCTGAGTCAAACAACACATCAAGCAATCTGCCTTTAATTACACATTTACCTCGAATCAACTCCTCAGATTGTGAAGCCTCTGCCCCACTCATGGCAAAGACTCTCCTAAGAGTACTCAGCTTTGGCCCCATACTTCCTCTCAATTCTGGCCTTTGGGCTGTGCTCATACTACCACTCTTTTTGATAGCCTAACACACACTGGCAGTGTGCCCTGACTTCCCACAGTTACTACAGTTTGTCCGTGGTTGTGAGTAGTCTCTTACTATGTGTGGTCCTCCACACCTGAAGCATTTGATTGGTCCTCTAAAAGAACCTGAACTTGAGCCACTCCCACTGCTTCTCTCCTGTGATGAAGTCCCTCTGGACTAAGAATGACTAGAACTTAAGTATGGACCCTTCAAAAACCTAGTGGTTCTTTTATCTTGTCTCATTGGACCACTCCCCTTGGTGTCCACGGTCTTGCCCTTCAAGTTAGTTTTAAATATTCTGCACTTTCTCACTAGAGTGGACAAGTGTTGCTTACAATCTAAACACTAGCAAGTGCTCTAAGATTGCAGCAAATAATGAGTAATTTTTAAGAACAGGATATCGTCTCCACAGGGAATTGAGATTTTAAGTATCAATTCACAGAATTATAACCATTTGAGCCATACAAAATTGGAAGGATAATTGTAACATGTAACAGCAGTAAACCAAAGCAATTAAAAGTAAAGAACTTGCAGAAAAACAGAGTATAAGATGTGTAATGAAATGAGATAGGAGTGAAGAATAGTTAGGAATTTACTTCACAAGAATGTCAATATTAATTCAATTATGCCTCTGAACATTCAAGAAATTAGTTAATTGACAATCAATTTCGCATATTAATAGCCAAAGGTTAATCCCTTAACTCATTGACCCTAACAAGCAACTAAACCACCCTAATCCTGTAGGTGAAGTTCAATTTCATATTGCATTAAGAATTAGAACCTTAAGATTGCAGAATTAGGTCTCTTTATCCCTAAGAAATCCCCAATTTCTGGTTGTTAATTCAGATCAGAGAATCAAGTCCAATTGCCATTGGCAAATGTTCCTCTAAGGTTAATCAAATGAATTTCCATTCAAAGATTATGTAAAATGCAAAATTAACAACTCAATTAATCCAAATACTCAAATTTCATAAGCAAGAATCAAATCAATACATCAATTCGAGTTCCATAAACTCCTAACTACAAGAAATTACACAGACATTGTGGCAGAGAAAGAGAAAGAATAAGAAGTAGAAGAAGAAGAACTCAGAAAAGCCATAGCCACGAGCTCCAATCCAATCCCTCTTCTTGAAGCTTTGAGGTTCGACCCCACTCCTCTCTCTCACTCTCTCCCAACGAGAATCTAACAGAAAAAAATGAAAAATGAATGAAAAGACCCCGAGATCTGAGCTCAAAACATGTATTTATAGAAATCCCGATTCTTGGCGTTATCACTCTTGCTGATAAGAGCGGTCACACAGAAGGTCGCGACGTTGTGCGTAATCACTTTTATGAGTAAAAGTGGTCACGCGTAACTTGCCAAGTTGAGAACTCTCTAGAACATCCACTTTCAATGATAAAAGTGGTTACGTATAATACTCTGGAACGCTCACTTTCGCCAGCAAGAGTGACCACGTAGAGTATATTGAAATTCTGGCTTCTCTGGATCGCTCACTTTTGCTGATAAAAGTGTTACGCCAGGCCTGCTGAGTCTGAAGCTTCTCTAGAACGTTCACTTTTGTTGGCAAGAGTGACAACGCACAGCTAAGCTGAGATTGAACTTCTCTGGAATGTTCACTTTCAATGATAAAAGTGATCACGCCCACACTCAACTTCTCATTTAAGCTATGAATCACTCACTTTCACTGGCAAGAGTAACCACGCCCAGCTTAAACTCCATGAGCCATGTTCTTTGAGTCCAGACTTGCTACTTTTCTGCTATTTCTCCATTGATCTATCAACCTCATGGTCTTTACTTAGCATTTTCTACAAAAACACACTTCAATTATTAATTTTTACACAGAAAATTCATAAATGCTCAACTAACTATGTATTTAAAAAATTCTCCAATCATTCTATTTTTATGATTTTTTTTCTGCTTTTTCCAACACATTTTCCTTATGAAATGGATTAAAACTATAGTAAAATACTAGTAAAAATATAGATTCATCACTACCCTAAACTTGAATTTTTTCTTGTCCTCAAGCAAATCAAACTAAACCAAGGATAATTCCTCCATTTTTCAAAAATCATTTTACAAACTGCTTTTCTCAGAAATTTCAAATTCCACTTTTGTGAAATGTGCAGAATTTTCAATCAACTTGCTCATCCCAATGCTCATCATGATAGCCATACTGCATTAATCAATTCTGGGCAAGAATTTGCTATCTAAGTTCATATATATCAGCAAAGTTCATGTGAGTACAATTAATAAACATAATCACAGCTCACTTGGAAGTGTTTCTCTCATCACTCAACATTGTTTGGTTACTGTTTTCACTCTAAATCATCAATTTCACTGCACTCTACCATATGCTTGCCCATATTCTCAATCTCCTCTACTAAGGTTAAGGTAGGTATTGAAGAAATTGGAAAACAATACATGCAATTTCAAAAGATCAGAGGCATTTTGAGTGATTTTTTAAAACTAGCCTAGATCTGCATTCTTTCTCCTTAATTCTCTCATTTATGCAACAAACAAAAGTTTTCGTGCAGCAGAATTTTTATCTCTTCTCTTCTTTTCTTACTTTCATTCACTATCTTCTTTTCGTTGATATTCTTTTTCTTTTTCTGCAGCACTCTGTTGCACTTCTTTTCTTTTGAACTCACATTTTTGTTCTTTTCACAGCTTTGCTGCATAATTTATTTTTTTTCATTTTTCTGCAGCACTTTTGTTCTTTCTTTCTGTCTTGTTGAACTCAAACTTAGATAGCTTGCTATTTCCCACCCCAAACTTAGAACATTGCTTGTCCTCAAGCAATTAAAATCTGGATGCCACCCCAAACATAGTTTTAAAAATCATTCTTAATTAAACTCACTATGCCTCTTTTCTTTTGAATGGTAAAATTGGTTTTTCAACAAGGCTTATAATGAGGGAATTTCAAGAAAAGGGATATTAAGCTCAAAGGGGTGAACTAAGACATTCAATCATAAAGGAAGGCATTTAGGCTGACTAGGTATAATCAAACATGGCCTCCATCATATATGTGAAACTGTAAATTGCATATTCAACCAAGAAACAAGGCAAGTTCTAGAGAATGCAGCAAAATATGATCAATCACACATAAAAAGCAGAATGCAGCTCAAGTCTCACTAGGGATTTGTAAGTGACATGCTAATCAATGAACTCACAATTCACTTTTCAGAATTATATGCACCTAGTGACAAGACTGCCTCATTTTGAAAATACAAGTGTGATTTCATTTTGAGAATGGGAAAAACAACTTAAAAAGATTCAAACAGAATTCACAGAACTAACAATTAGCATCATTTGATTCATAACTAGCAGTTTAATATCTATTCTAATATTTTGGTGATTTTCAGAAATAATTTCAGTGTAATGTGAAGCTAACACATGAACAAGAGGTAGAGAATGAAACCCCCCTTTCATGGCAGCTTGTGCAAGTGTCATCATCCATTGTGTGTGAGTGATTTGTGATTGTGACATTTTCTGCATAAAATACCAAAATTTCATCAATTGTCAAGGAAAAAGCAATTAATTGGAAAACTAACATAAATGCAAAACAGATGTGTGAAAATTAAACCAAATTGTACCAAATTGTAATTACAACCCCAAAAGTTTGAAACTACAGAAATTTACACAATTCCTAATGACAGAAAATAAATTCCTAAACTAGTCATCTGCTGCATCTTCCTCCTCTGAGGTGGCTTCCTCCTCTTCTTCGGATTCTTCTTCTTCTTCCTCCACCGCCTCTTCTTCTACCATTTCTTCCTCTACTGGCTGAGGGATATGTGTTTTATAAACTGGTAAATCTTTAAACACAGAGGATCATAAACACTGAGCATTGTCTGCCAAATCAGGTGTGTGGTACATCTCTTTTTTAGTCATTCCCAGCTTTTGTCCAATATTGAGCATCACACATTCCAGCAGCATTGTTCCAGCTTTGAGACTGCTGTGCAGCTCAGTTTGCCTTTCAGCAAGTTGATTTTGTTTATCAGCCATCAGCTTTAATGCATCTCTCATCAGCATTGGTTTCTCCTTTTTATATTGGGAAGGAATTAGGGCTACGGAGGTGCAAGAAGTGGTGGCATAAATTTCTTTTACCATAGATGCGAAGATGGGGGGTGCAGCTCTGATCTTTTCTTGATATTCCCTAAACTCTACTCCTGCATCTTTACAGAGCAGTGTGATGATTGAAGGGAAGGCCAACGAATCCCTCTTGGTCTTCAGAATATTAAGGATGCAGTCACTTATTATCTCCCCCACATCAATGTACATATCCGTAACTATCCCAAACAGCAATTCAGCCCTCTTCATTGCCAAGGTTGAGCTATGTTTTACTGGCATGAAAGAATTCAGGATGAACATGCTCCATACCTTGGCAAAGGGTAGCAAGTTCTTGGTGATTATACATTTGGTTTCTTGGCCTGATTCAATTTCCAAGTTGTACCTGGTCTGCCAATTTCTCCAAAATTTGCACATAATCAATATCAGGACTCTTCCTGAATGTGTTGAAATCCAGCTGTGCAGGGTGTCTTTCAACATTGATTTCTAGCACCTTGTTGATATTGGCAAGACTGAAGTCTATCCCCATCCCTTTGACCATTGTGCTGTACTTAGGGATTTTAGTTACCTTGAACCTCATGGCATTTGCATAAAATTCCTGAGTTATTTCCCTCCAACCTAGGCCAGCTGCATAACAGAAGAAATCCCATCCCATCTTCTGAATCCTTTCTCTGTATTCTAGATAATTGTCCCCAGCAATTTTGAATGCTCTATCAGGGACAATTTTCCTCCTCAGGATATTGGCTTTGAAGAAGTTTTCGTGAGCAATGCTCTTGAATCTTGGGTCATGGGTTGCAGTGGGTGAGGAGCTTGAAGGTGCAGCTGTTCTGATCTGAGGTGGTAGAGAAGGTCAAGGTGCAGCTGTTCTTGGCTGAGGTGGGTCAGAAATTTCGATGGGTGAGGAGCTTGAGACACCATCAGTTCTGGCCCTCTTCGCTGATCCAACTTGAAGATTTCTGTTGGATCTCCTTCTTAGAGTGTTGGAGGATCCAGCTTGCTTCTTCTTAGAAGGTCCAACTAGTGTGTTTAGAGAAGTTCTAACCATTTTTTCAGTTTCTGCAAATGAAGAAGCAATTGGACATTTTAATATTGTAATATCCAGCTGTGATAATATAGATTTTTGTATTGAAGAAAATTCAATCAAATAGAATTTAATTCTTCTAACAATATAACATGTAGTCTATTGTCAAGATAAATCAACATATAACTACCTACACACAACTGCAGAAATGTAAGCATTCATAGTCAAAGCATGTTAAATCCTCATATATAAGTTCAGAGTAGGCAATCTCAAAACATATCAAGTTAACACAGAGGAATCATCCAGGTCTCATCCAATTTTTCAAAAATATTGTTGTAACTCACTTATTGTTATTTTTAGAATAATGTAGAAGTGATTCCACCATAACAGGAAATTTTAATCAGAAATTTCTAATCAGCCAATTCACACAATTCTATTTAAGTCAACTAAAATGTTGCAGAAATGTGGTACATATAGCGTGCAATGCAATTTCAATTATCCCAGCAGAAATGTCATAGTTGATAGGGAAAGACCAATTCAGAGTATTGTCTATTCCATTCTTGAAGCAAATAATATCAGAATAGTTTCCCAACACTAATCTCGATATTTTCCAAAACAATACATGCAGAACACAGTACAATAGATAATTTCAAACTTTCAAATTCTATATCTTTCAATCAAAACTCAAATTGAATCTTTTTAGGTCAAGTCAATTTCTGCAGAAGTTTGTTAATGTGAAATGTGCAATGCGGAATTGAATCTTCTCAGAAAACTCAAATTACAATAAAACCTAATCTCAGTATTTTCTATTCCCCAGATTGATTTAAATGGCTCAAAACATTCCTGGTTATCCTTGGTTGGAGATGTAGAAATAAAGGAAATGGACCTTGGTTAGAGATGTAGAAATGATGCTCAAATATGGAACAAGGAAGAAAAATCTTCTAAAGCGCAATGTAGAGATTGAGGGTTAGAGAGCTCTCAGAGAGGGAAGGATTTTTAGGTTTAAAAGTGTATGTGCGTATTCACCCTTAGCAGTATTTATAGGCACGCTTAAGCACATGGCTACTTTTGAGAGTAAAAGTGACCTTTATGTTATTAAAAGTCCCAGCGTTATCACTATTATTCATAAGAGTGAATGTTCCAAAGAGTGTATTTTTTAGAGTAAGGGGCACGTTATCACTATTGCTGGGAAAAGTGATAACGCGCAGCTATGTTGCAACTTTTGTTAATAAAAGTAATAATGCCCGGAGGTCCAAGTTATACTTACCTGTGCGTAGCCACTTTTGTCAGAAAAAGGAAGCATTCCAGAGAATTAATTTTTCCATATGTCTCTGCGTAATCACTCTCATCAGTAAGAGTGAGTGTTCCAGAGGAGCTTTTTTACCTTGATGCCTCTGTGTGATCACTTTTGTCAGTAAAAGTGATTGTTCCAACAGAGATCCTCAATGCGTAGCTTCTTTCCTGCAACATAGTGACTCCTTTCATTAATCAAATTCATCTCAACTCTCAATTAACTCACTTCTCATACTCTAATCCTTTAATTTACTTCTCTCAATTCCAAATCTCTAATTATTTATTAGATTCAATTCAGAAAAACAGTTGTAGCAACATATTTGCAGAACTTCGATAAAATGGTAAAACATGATTATACAGATTTCTAATTTTGTAGATACACATTCTAAACATTGGATCTCAATTCAAGTACTAATTTCACCTCAGCATAGATATGCAGCAGAATCAAATTGCAGAAAAGCAGAAAATTACAAAACATGCATATGCAGAATTCTAAAATACTACAGAAAGTTTAAAATGGGTTAGAAATGTGAGTTGCCTCTCACAAAGCGCTTCTTTAATGTCACTAGCTTGACATTAGTTGTTCCTCACTCAAGAGGAACCAATTTCAAGCACACTTGGGCTTTCTCAATTTGACCTCCAAGGTAGATTTTCAATCTTTGTCCATTCACCTTGAACTCTCTCCCATCCTTTGGATCTGCTATTAGTACAGCACCATATGGAAATACCTCTTTCACCACAAAAGGTCCAGACCCCTTAGATTTTAACTTCCCTGGAAACAATCTCAACCTTGAATTGAAAAGTAACACAGACTGCTCAGGTTTGATATCCCTTTTTAGAATGAATCTGTCATGCAGCTTTTTGGTCCTTTCCTTGTATATTTTGGCATTTTCATATGCATTGAGTCTGAACTCGTCTAATTCATGCAGCTGTAACAGTCTTTTGTTTCCTGCACTAACTTGATCAAAATTCAACCATTTTACAGCGCAAAAGGCTTTATGTTCTTGTTCCACTGGTAAATGGCAGGCTTTTCCATACACTAACTGATAAGGAGACATGCCAATTGCTGTCTTCAATGCTGTCCTGTATGCCCACAAAGCATCATCCACTTTCTTGGACCAGTCCTTCCTTGAACTACTAACCACTTTCTCCAAAATCTGTTTTATTTCTCTGTTGGAAACCTCCACTTGACCATTTGTTTGAGGGTGATAGGGTGTAGCTATTCTATGCTTTACTCCATACTTCTCTAGGACTGATTCTAGATACTTGTTGCAGAAATGGCTTCCTCCATCACTTATCAGAATTCTGGGCACTCCAAATCTTGAGAAAATATTTTTTTGATGAATGCAATAACAGTCTTAGCATCATTGGTTCTGGTAGGAATTGCTTCCACCCAGTTGGACACATAGTCCACTGCTACTAGCATGTACTCATTTGAAAATGAACTAGGGAAAGGACCCATGAAGTCTATTCCTCACATGTCAAACAATTCTACTTCAAGTATGTTTTGCAATGACATCTCATGTTTCCTAGATATATTCCCCATTCTTTGGCATCTATCACACCTTTCCACATAGTTCTTAGCATCTTTGAACAAAGTTGGCCAGAAAAGACCAAATTGCAGGACCTTGGCTGTTGCTCTTCCTCTGGTATACACCTTCTTAGCAGTCCATCTATTCCAATTTTGAACAGCAGTGGATCTTCCCAAACATAATACTTGCTGTCATAGAAGAACTTCTTTCTCTGCTGCCAATTCATCCAATTTGGAACATGATGTGTAGCTTTGAAGTTGGCTATATCTGCAAACCAGAGCTGTGATTTAATCTTGAATAGGCTTTCATCTGGAAATTCTTCTTTTATTTGTTTCACTTCAAATGGTATGGCTTCAAGTGGTAATCTTGACAAGTGGTCACCAACACCATTCTCTTTCCCTTTCGTGTCTTTGATTTATAACTCGAATTCTTGAAGAAGAAGGATCCATCTTAATAACCTGGGCTTTGCATCCTGTTTTGACAAAAGGTACTTAACAGCAGCATGGTCAGTGTAAACTATAACCTTATTAAGTAAGACCGAAACTTATCAAATGCAAAAACTATTGCTAAGAGTTCTTTTTCAGTAGGAGTATAATTGATTTGTGCAAGGTTAAGAACTCTACTAGCATAATGAATAACATGCAGTTTCTTGTCTTTTCTTTGGCTTAAAACTGCTCCTATAGCTACATCACTAGCATCACACATCAGTTAAAAAGGATATTCCCAATCTGGTTTAACAAGTACAGGTGTAGAAATTAATTTCTCTTTCAAAGTGTTAAAAGCTACTAAGCACTTATCATCAATACCAAATTCTATATCCTTACTCAGCAACTCACTCAATGGCTTTGCAATTTTAGAGAAGTCTTTAATGAACCTTCGATAGAATCCAGCATGTCCCAAAAAACTTCTTACTCCTCTAACATTTACAGGTGGAGGCAGCTTCTCAATTACTTCAACTTTTACAGGATCCACTTCCTAAGACTATCCCTTCTTGTACCATAAAATGGCATTTTTCCCAATTAAGTACAAGGTTTGAGTCTTGGCAACACTGCAAAACAAAAGATAGATTAGCTAGACACTTATCAAAAGAATTACCAAATATAGAAAAGTCATCTATAATTCTTTCAATCATATCAGAAAAAATGGACAACATACACCTTTGAAAAGTGGCTGGAGCATTGCATAACCCAAATGGCATCCTCCTATATGCAAAAACTCCAAAAGGACAAGTGAATGTTGTCTTTTCTTGGTCTCTTGGATCAACTGCAATCTGGTTGTAACCAGAATATCCATCTAGGAAACAATAGTAGTCAAATCCAGCCAATCTCTCCAGCATTTGGTCAGCAAATGGAAGAGGAAAATGATCTTTCCTTGATGGATCATTCAACTTCCTATAATCTATACACATTCGCCATCCGGTTACTGTCCTAGTAGGTATTAATTCATTTTTTTCATTTGGAACAATAGTTATACCTCATTTCTTAGGCACCACATGAACCGGACATGAACCGGACTTACCCATGAACTATCTGAAATTGGATAAATAACTCTTGCATCAAGTAGTTTAATCACTTGTTGCCTCACTACCTCTTTCATAGTTAGGTTGAGTCTTCTTTGAGGTTGGATAACAGGCTTGCAATTCTCAAATAAAATTTTTTCTGCAATATGGTACTACACTCTTCAGACTTGGGTTGAGTCCTCAAATAAAATTTTGTGCATACAGAAAGATGGATCTATACCTTTCATATCTGAAATCTGCCATCCTAGTGCAAATTTGTGCTTTCTTAACACTCTCAAGAGTTTTTCTTCTTGGTCTTTCTGCAGATTGTTGTTTATTATTACAGGTTTGTTATGGCCTTTTTCAAGAAACACATACCTCAAATGAGAGGGTAATTGCTTAAGCTCCACTTTGGATTCTTCTTTTTTTTTCTTCTTCTTCCTTGAGTTGATTTATTTCATTGTTCATACAGGGAAGGGAATCTAACTACAGAATGCATTCTTTTACTTTCTCATCTTGCTCTTCCTAAATACTACATTTCGCTGCAGCTAATATGCTTTCCAAGACTACACTTTCATCATTTTTTTTCCAAAGAAAGTGGTATCACAACATCTATTGCATCAATCTTCATGCAGCTCATATCATCACTTGTACTCTTAGCATCAATTCACCTTTTTGCACATCTATCAAAGCCCTTCCTAGAATGAGAGGGATATCAGCATCTACCTCCATATATATCTAGTATAACAAAGTCTGCAGGGAATATAAATTTGTCCACTTTGACTAAAAGATCTTCAACTACTCCATAAGGATATGTATATGATCTATCAGCCAATTGTAATGTAATCCCAGTTGGCTTCACCTCCTCAATTCCCAGCTTCTTCATAATGGCTAAAGGCATCAAATTTATGCAGGCTCCCAAGTCACACAAAGCTTTTCCAACTGTACAATTTCCAATGGAGCAAGGTGTGCTGAATGACCCTGGATCTTTCAACTTTTGAGGTAGTTTTTTCTGCAATATGGCACTACACTCTTCAGTTAGTGGTGCCAATTTTTCCATATCCAGCTTCCTCTTTTTAGACAAGAGTTCTTTCATAAACTTTGCATAAGAGGGCATTTGTTCTAATGCCTCTGCAAATGGTATATTAATTTGGAGTTTCTTGAACACATCAATGAACCTTTCAAACTGCTTTTCTTGTCTAGGATGTTGTACTCTTTTTGGAAAGGGTAATCTCTTGTACTGCTCTTCAGTAATAGGCTTGCAGGCTTGCTCAAATTTCTACTTCTTGCCCTTCTTTTCTTGCTTGATACTGCAGTTTTCGTCATCATCTCCTGTCTTTAACATAGTATATTTTCCACTTTTGAAATCTTCTTGCTTCAGCTCACTTTCATCCTTCGGATTGGTGACTTCATTTTTCTTTCTTGGGCTGGAAACCACTGCTCCACTTCGAGTGGTTATTGCTTGGCATTGTTCCTTTGGCTTCACTATTGTGCTGCTAGGAAACCTTCCTTCATCTCTATTGGCCAGTTGCTCAGCCAACTGCCCAATTTGTGTTTCTAGCTTCTTTATAGAACTTTCTTGATTTTTAAAATTCATTTTTGTCACCTTCATGAACTGCAGTAATGTTTCTTCAATTCCATTCACTTTCTCACTCAAGGGTCTTGAATTTGAATACCTTTGATTTTTCTGAAATTGTGTAGAAGAACTTCCTTGAAAATATTGTTGCCGGACTTGAGGAGCTGCACTTTGGAAAGGTGCAGTAGCTGTATTTCCTCTTGCATTAGAATTCTGTGGATTCCACTTGGAAAACTATTGTTATTAAGCTGGAAACCAGGTGGATATGGTTATTGGATATGGTTGTTGTGGCCTTTGATAGTTGCCCATATAATTAACTTTATCAGGTTGTTCTATAACTGTGGGATCACAAGCTCCATTCACATGGTTGCCACCACAGAAATCACAATTCAATTTTGAATTTTGGACCACACCAGTCTGCATGTTACTTATTTGTTGAGTCAGGGCAGCAAGCTGTTCAGAAAATTGTTGATTCTGAAGTTGATTTTGAGCAAACATGGCTTCTATGGATTTTACATCATATCCTCCTCTCCTTATAGCTTGTCTTTCATTCATATTTTGATACATCGAGGATGCCATCATTTCTATGATTTGTTGGGCTTCTTCTAAAGTTTTTGAACTCAATGAACCATCAGCTGCTGCATCTATCATGGTTTTAGTTGCAGCAGTCATTCCATTATAGAATGTTTCAAGTTGCATCCACTCAGGTATGCAGTGATGACGACATTTCCTTAATAACTCCTTGTATCTTTCCCATGCTTCACACAATGGCTCTCCTTCTTGCTGAGCAAAAGATGTAATCTCCCCTCTGATTTTTGCAGCTTTTGAAGGAGGAAAATATTTGATTAGGAACTTGTTCACCAGGTCAGCCCAGGTTGATATACTCCCTTGTGGCTGGGCTTGAAGCCAACACTTGGCTTTATCCCTCAATGAATCTAAGTCTGATTGCATCCTCACTTACCCCATTGATTCTGATTGTGTCACAAAGTTGTAAGAAATTAGAGATGTGCAGATTTGCATCATCTGAATGGTGTCTAGCAAATTGGTCTTGCTGTACCAGATTTAGAAGTGCAAGTTTTATCTCAAAGTGGTTGGCCTGAATTGTAGGTCTCAGAATAGAAGAGTTGAATCCTTGGAGATTAAGAACTGCATAATTCCCTAATATTCTCAGTCTTGGTTGTTCTCCCATATTTATTTGTCTTGGAGTCTGATTAGGTTGAGGTTTTCCTCTCTTTGAATCTATTTAATTCTTGCTTCACTTCTCAACCTTCTTAGAGTTTGGTCAATGTCTGGATCAAATACCAAAGTAGCTTTATTTTTGTTTTTCCCTCGCATATACAACCAAATAGTCAGATATACACTAACAAAGCTGATGCAGAAAAATAACAGCAAAATCATATCAAAATTTGCAACTGCAGAATTATGCAGAAGTGCAAAATCATACAGAAATTTACCTACTAATTTTCTATACTTATCTAAGTACAGGCAAAACAGAGTACTTCTATGCAATCTATCACTCTAAACTCAATCTAGAAATTGAAAAGAAAAAATTCAGAAATCAAGAACTCAATCTAGCAATTTTTCTGTTACTAATGATATTGAAATATAAAATTCTCCAGCAACGGCGTCAAAAACTTGTTGCTTACAATCTAAACACTAGCAAGTGCACTAGGATTACAGCAAGTAATGAGTAATTTTTAAGAACAAGATATCGTCTCCATAGGGAATTTAGATTTCAAGTATCAATTTACAGAATTATAACCATTTGAGCCATACGAAATTTGAAGGATAATTGTAACATGTAACAGCAGTAAACCAAAGCAATTAAAAGTAAAGAACTTGCAGAAAAACAGAGTATAAGATGTGTAATGAAATGAGATAGGAATGAAGAATAGTTAGGAATTTGCTTCACAAGAATGTCAATATTAATAGCCAAAGGTTAGTCCCTTAACTCATTGACCCTAACAAGCAACTAAACCACCCTAATCCCTTAGGTGAAGTTCAATTTCATGTTGCATTAAGAATTAGAACCTTAACATCCGACCTAAGTGGCATATGGCAGCTGAGCTCCCTGTAGCCAGGTCGTGACCCGCTTGCAAGACCTTAGCCAAACCTGATGTGAACTCCACTACACATAAATGATGTGCTATTATTCTACTTCTATCTATGATATCACTGTGCTGCTGACACCCCTATTGAGATTGTCTTTTCTGTCCCTCCTGGTGACACTCAGTTACCTTATGCTGCTTTGTTTGCTTCCCCGACACCTATGTCGATTGACCCCCGTACTCCTACTGCTAGACCAGCCCCTGCGCCTGTGCCTGTGCCAGTGCCATTTCCTTTTATGACTCCTACTTCCCCACCCATGCTAATGAAGAGGGATGTCCATGTGGTACACTACCATGCCATCTTATATGCACCCTGCATACCCATCTACTTTGATCCCACCTACTGGTACTCGTTCACGTCCTCGCACAGTTGGAATGATGGAGGAGAATGGTCGAGGTCATGGCGCGGCTACTTCCTTTAGCTCTGATTCCTCGGCATCTTCTGAGGAGTCTGATCCCATTGAGGATTGATGTCTGTTTATTTATTTATGTATGTATGTATTAGGGGAACTGCTCTTAGGGAGTTGATCTATTTATGTTATATTATGTTTTGTTGTATTTGAATTATGTTGATCGTTCTGTTTCATTAAGTACTTGACGTTTCCGTAACTTATGTTTAATATATTTGAGGTATTTTCATAGAAAAAGGAATTAAGCTTATGCATTAATTTGCAAATGTACACTCGTACCAAAAAAAAATGTTACCAGATTTTGGTCTTTTGTAAACTATCATGTTATATAGTTGGTATCAATGTTTTAGTAATTTAGGACACTACAGCCGTTGTTCACTGTTGTGAGGATTCGTACGTTTATTTACCTGCACATTTACGTTTATGTATTTTAATTGCAGTTTCCTTTGTTTGTTATTTCCACTGTTTCTGCTATTCAGTGCTTGTTTTGCATGCTTTATGCAAAACCTTTATATTCAATCATTGTTACATAATATTGCTCACAATTCCTGCTTAATACTCTATTTTATAACGTCAATTTGAATATTACATTAAACAACACACTTAAAAGAACCTAAAGAGGACCTAAATTGAATATTGCAGTCCCTAGATTGCTCTTGTCAATTTGAATATTGCAGTCCCTAGATTGCTCTTGTCATTTTTCACCAAATATAGACTGCTTGAGGGCTTGTTGTAATAATTCAATTAGTGTGAGAACTTAAATAAAAATTAGTTTCTATTATGGTTTTAGTAGTTAGTTACTAGGCTCTGCTATAAGTAGCAGTGTAACAGAATTCAATACATTCCATTCTTTTGTAAGCAACATATCTTCCTGAATCTCAATAAAAATTGTTCGGATTCTATTCTTCTTCTTAGAATCCCTATTGTTCTAGTTCTTCGTTGTTTTTCATACCTAGAACTACTGTATCAACTAGTATCAGCCTGTACTTTCCACGGATTCGACATGGCAGAATCAACAAGGAATCGCATTGCGGAGCGCGAGATGGAGGAGCGTCTTGGATTGAAGATTGACGAGAAATTCATCGAAATTGCGGGTTCACTTCAGCAATCTCTTCATGATTCATTGACGCAATCTTTGAGAACTTCTTTCACACAGCAAATCAACGAACAATTTCAAGAATTACGGACTCAGGTGTTTGGGGGAAGAAATCAGTCCGCGGGTGCAGGGATTTTTAATTGCGGTGACTGTCCTTCTTACTCTTGTAATACTCGTTTAGCTCGACTTGATTTCCCTAGATTCAATGGTGATGCAGTTAAGCAATGGATCATGCAATGTGAAACTTTTTTTTCGGTTGATAATACACCTGATGAATACAAAGTGCGACTAGCTGTGGTGCATTTTGAGGGATGAATAGTGCTTATGTCAAGAATGTAGGTTTGAGTCAATTGCCTTCTTGGGACAGTTACACCAAAATCTTGATTGAGAGGTTTAAGGGGTGTGATGATCCTATGGCAGAATTAATGAAGTTGAGACAGAAGGGGTTCGTGGCTGCATACCATGAGGAATTCGATGCCATTGTTGCTCGGTTGAACCTGTCTAGTAAACATCAATTGAGTTGCTTTCTTGGTGGCCTTAAGCAAGAAATCCAAATGATGGTGAGGATGTTCCAACCTGTTTCTGTCCAAATTATATGAATCTGGAGCCACTTCTGATTCCCATAAGAACTTCTTACCTAAACCCTTTAAGCCTACCTTTTCAGGCAAACCACCATTGTTACCTAACCCTCCAAACCCTTAAACACACACAAACCAAACGTACCAACAACCAGAAACTTCACACCTGCTTATATGAGTGAGAGGCATGCTAAAGGCCTCTGCTATTTCTGTGATGAACCATTCACACCAGAACATGGCCAAACCCACAAGAAGCTGCAAATCCATGTCATGGAATTGGAGGATTCAAGTGACAGTATACCTGAGTTGTCACTTGATGAAGACCGGGATGATCAGGACCCTGTTGGGCCATTAATTTCTGTAAATGCAATGTCAGGTTTGCCTAGCTTTCGAACGATGAGGATCACCGGTTATTTCTTGAAGAAACCATTGCATGTGCTCATTGACAGTGGGAGCACACATAATTTTCTAGATGTGGAGGTCGCTAAGAAATTGGGTCATTAATTGTTGCTGATGGAACTAAGGTTGCAGTTTCTTCTATGATCAAAGATTTCACATGGACAATTCAGCAGACTCCATTTACTTCAGATGTTATGCTCCTTCCTCTTGGCTGTTGTGATTTGGTGTTGGGGATAGAGTGGTTGGTAACATTAGGGGATATTACTTGGAATTTTGACAAGTTATCAATGCAGTTCTATGTTCATGGGAAGAAACATGTTTTAAGGGGTGTCACTGGAGTCCATTTTTCTATGTTACAACTTTGTGATCAACATACGGGGTTACTACACTCATTGACCACTCATGCTGTTGTGTCTGAACCTTCTTCTGCTCTGGAAGAGGTGTTAAGAGACTATGAGGATGTCTTCCACGAACCCTCAGGCCTGCCTCCGACAAGACCGGGCCTGCCTCCGACAAGACTGGGTCATGATCATTACATTCCATTGATTCAGGGAGCTAATCCTGTTTTGAAGAGACCTTAGTGGTACAGTAAGCAGCAGAAGGATGAGATTGATAGGTTGGTTCAGGAGTCACTCAGGTCTGGAATCATTCAGCACAGCAATAGTCCATATGCTAGTCCTGTGGTTTTGGTGGGTAAGAAGGATGGCTCTTGGAGACTTTGTGTAGACTATAGAGATCTCAACAAGCATTCTGTTAAGGATAAGTTTCCAATTCCCTTAGTAGAGGATTTACTTGATGAGTTGCATGGTTCAGTAATTTTTTCTAAAATAGATCTCAGGTCGGGGTATAACCAAGTAAGAATGAATGCTGCTAACATACACAAAACTGCTTTTAAGACACATGCAGGGCATTTTGAGTACTTGGTCATGCCCTTTGGGTTGACCAATGCCCCAACTACATTTCAGGGATTAATGAATGATGTTTTTCAGGCTTACTTAAGGAAATTCCTTCTTGTCTTTTTTGATGATATTCTTATCTACAACAAGAGTTTGGAAGAACATTTGCTACATCTCCATCAGGTTTTACAAACCATGAGAGAGCAATTCTTGTATGCTAAGAAATCTAAATGTTACTTTGGTGTCTCCAGGGTTGAATATCTAGGACATTTTATTTCTATTCAAGGGGTTTCTACTGATCCTGAGAAAATTTCTGCTGTTACCAAATGGCCCTTCCCTCAATCACTTAAGCAGCTGAGGGGTTTTTTAGGACTCACAGGGTATTACAGGCGGTTTGTAAAAGGCTATGGCATCTTAACTAAACCTTTAACTGAGATGTTGAAGTTGAAGAAAGATAATTTTTCTTGGACCCCTGAAGCTAAATTGGCATTTCAGTCCTTAAAAGTCACTTAATTAAAGCACCAGTCCTGGCCTTGCCGGATTTCACTAAGGTTTTTTTCATGGAAGTAGATGCCTCAGGGAATGGGATAGGAGCTGCCCTAATGCAAGATCATCACCCTTTGGCTTTCATTAGCAGAGCCCTTAACTTGCAACAAAAGTCACTTTCTACTTATGAAAAGGAATTATTGGCAGTGGTTTTTGCTGTCCAAAAGTGGAGACACTACTTATTGCCTAGGAAATTCATCATTCGCACTGATCTTAAATACATTCTGGATCAAAGACTAACTACAACTTTTCAGCAGCAATGGCTTGTTAAATTGCTTGAGTACAAAGAGGGATTGTATATTGGAGGACATTCTGGTAGGGATGTGACATTGAGGAAAATCAAAGCGATTGTATATTGGAGACGGATGACCAAAGATGTCAAATCCTTTGTGCAACAATGTGGTGTCTGCCAAACCTGTAAAATTGATAATGCTGCTTCCCCTGGACTCCTTCAACCATTACTAATTCCTGATCATGTGTGGCAACACATCACCATGGATTTTATTGAAAGATTACCACTATCTTTTGGGAAGCAAGTCATCTTTGTAGTGGTGGATAGGCTCAGCAAAGCTGCACATTTCATGTCCCTCTCTCATCCCTACACTGCTGCTGATGTGGCACAAAGCTTCTTGGACCATGTTTTTAAATTACATGGTTTTCCTGCCACTATTACTTCTGACCGGGACCCGGTGTTTGTGAGCAAATTCTGGCAAGATCTCATGGCATTTCAGGGAGTTCAGCTCCAGTTATCAACGGCCTACCAGCCTCAAACTGATGGTCAAACTGAGGTTGTGAATAGGTGCCTCGAAACCTACCTCAGATGTATGTGTTCTTATCAGCCTAAGCAATGGTCCAGGTGGTTGCCGCTTGCGGAGTGGTGGTATAACACAAATTTTCACAGTAGCATTCAAGCTACTCCCTTTGAAATTGTCTATGGCCAGCCACCACCTATCTGTTTGCCTTATTTGCCTGGGGAATCAAACATTGAACTTGTGGATAGAAGTCTGCAAAAGAGAGAGGCGGTCCTCAAGCTGCTCAAGTTCCATATGAAGAGAGCACAAGACAGGATGAAGCAATTGGCTGATAGGCACAGGTCTGATCGCAGATTTCAGATTGGTGATTGGGTTTTTGTCAAGCTTCACCCTTACAGACAAGTTTCTGTGACTTTCCGAGAAAATGCCAAGTTTTCTCCTAAGTTTTACGGTCCATTTGTCATCCTGGGTCCGGTTGCTTATAAGTTGGACTTGCCTGCTCAGTCTCAAATTCTAGCACTTTGCCAACTGCCACTTGGGAGAAAGGAGGAACAAGGGAACCTGAAGCCATTGTTGATAGAATGACGGTAAAAAGGGGCAGTCGTGCTGGTACAAAAGTGTTGGTCAAATGGAAGAATCAAATTCTAGTTACTAGGCTCTGCTATAAGTAGCAGTGTAACAGAATTCAATACATTCCATTCTTTTGTAAGCAACATATCTTCCTGAATCTCTTACTCAATAAAAATTGTTCGGATTCTATTCTTCTTCTTAGAATCCCTATTGTTCTAGTTCTTCGTTGTTTTTCATACCTAGAACTACTGTATCAGTTTATGCCTGCTCAAAATGTCTCGAGCAACAAGTGGGTCTGAAACGTGCTACACCAATCACTAACTCAACCAAAGTGCAATTGGTTGAAATGGGAGAACCTTCATAAACAGCTATCATGCCCCAGCCCATTCTTTCACAACCTCAAATTTTCTCTCAAACCGGATTCCATAACTCCTCAAAGAGCTACTTTCAGTCGAAAAAGCCTTACTATAAGGCTCCTATGAGTAAGACTCAGGGGCGAAGGGCTCAGAGGATCAGAAAAGCTGAGTATGAGGCACAAGACTTAGCTCAGCATATGGTCCCAAATGTTCATTGGTTTGTTAGATATATTTAGGGCAGGAGGTCGATAGTGAACTATCGAATCAACTTTATTTTACTTAATTTTGAACCCTAGTTTTGACTTACTTTCCTCACAACATCATTATCTTATTTTTGCCTCGAATATGTACTTATTGCAGCATTTCATCGTTTATTTTGAAAATAAATTCCTCTTCTCCTCATAATTCTTCAATTCTCAAAGTCAGAATTTGACAATAATCCAAGGAAAATTCTCCACCAAGAGAAAAAGCAGTGAAGCTCGCAGAAGCAATTGTGCTTCCAGAAGTACCCTCTTTGACGAAATCTTGGTTGGAACTTCCACACTTTCTACTCTAATATTTCCAACCCCTAGCCAATATTAGGTTAAAAACATTTAACCATGTATTCATATGTTTTGAAAACATTTTGATATTTTGATTGATCAAGTCCAAATAAATCCAAAGTAGCGTGAGTGACATCAATCGTTCAGCGAGAAAATTGGTCGTCGTCAATCTTATACGAAGACCCAGGATAAGAATTCAGGGAAATGTCAATATTGTGCAACATTATGTAATATTAGGTTGAGATACATGGATGGAACAGAGGAAGGGAAAATGTGGGTCCACTCGTAATACAATTCAGTCAGATTCGGCCGAGAATTGAGGGGAGAAATTAGGTGTGACGCTGAGATTAGAAAAATTTTTAAAGTGGCATAACTTTTGGTACAGTGGTCAGAATCAGGCTTATGACCCCAACTTTTGGGGTAGCTCGAAAAGAGCTGTGCAGGGGAACATGCCGAAGGCGTGTTCAGGCCCTCGAAATTGAAAATAAAAGCGGTTTTGTAAAAGTGTTTTGTTTTTAAAGTTTTGTAAGTGCAGTGTTCAGTGTTCAACGGATAAGCGGGGCTCTTAATGTAGTGTCATTAGACACTGCGACGCAAATTCAGCCAATGAAACTAGTGATATCCTCCATGTGTCAAAAGGTATTATTGGCAAATTATAATGACAATGACATCAACCACAGACGATGATTTGGTAATTGACGAATTCGGCAACGAATTTATTCTTTCTACCATTTCTTGTATTAGGAAGCAAAGACCCTAACCTAATCATCAGGTTCAAAGACCATTTCCTTGTGTTGTCAAACCCTAGCATAAAGTCTGCTACTTTATTTATTTTTCTTTGCTTGTGTTTGATGAAACAGGAAAAATTGCTCTAACTTTACCAACTTAGCATGCATGTGTCCCTCAATACCTTAGGCTAGGAGGTAATATTTTAAAGACTCGTGATTCCTATGTATTGCAAACTCCTTTGGTAGGGGGTAACAGAACCAAGTCTACAATTTTGGCTTTTGCACCACTTAGTATGCCATTGGGTGCCCCTTTTGTAGTAAAACATCCCTTATTCTCACATTAGATGCATCACACTAACTCAAATGACTTAGCAAAATCGGACAGAGCCAGAAGGGATACATTTGCGAGCCTATCATTTTAAGGCATGGAAATCCTTCTCTTGCCCCACATAAAGGCTACATTTTTCTTTACTAACTCATTTAAAGGCTACAAAGTCTTAGGCGTTGACCTTTTTGCAAGCTTTCAGCCTTCTTCTATTTGTTCCTCTTATTTATGGACAAAAGAGATCTCTGCAAAGTTTTGTTACATTTCTCCAAGGGAATAGGTTATTATGCAAAAGCCAAAATTGTAGTAGTAGATACCTTTTTTCTGAGCAGACATAAGTCCATATCGGGACCTAGAGATCGAATTTTGACGTGATTTTTTGCAGGGAGGCTCACAAACACAATATATCACGTCCACAAAGTTTTAGATTTTTCTCCAAGGGATGAATTTTTTAATGAATTTTTGAATCGGCAGATTATGAAAAACCGGGGAAAATAGAAAAAGGCACCTAGAGATCGAATTTTGACCTGATTTTTTGCAGGCATTCACACAAATAACACCAAATGTGTCTGCAAGTTTCGTTACATTTCCCCAAGGGAATGATTTAATAATGAATTTTTCTCCGAATCATCGCACCATGGTGCACCTTGATGCCCACCTTGGTGCCTCTTGATACCCACCTTGGTGCTTCTTGATACCCACCTTGGTGCCTCTTGTGTCTTGGCCTTTGGTGCCCACCTTGGTGCCTCTGATGCCCACCATGGGTGATGCACACCTTGATGCATCACCTTGGTGCCTCTTGGTGCCCTTTCTTGGTGCCGCACCCTTGGGTGCCTCTTGATGCCCACCATGGTGCACCTTGATGCACACTTGGTGCCTCTTGGTGCCTCTTGGTGCCCACCTTGGTGCCTCTTGATGCCCACCATGGTGC
>NW_020874291.1:9562910-9592910 GCF_003935025.1 Abrus precatorius | reverse complement strand
AGGAGGGCACCATGGTGCATAAAAACGCACCAAGTAGGCACCAGGGTGCATAAAAACGCACCAGGAGGGCACCAGGGTGCATAAAAACGCACCAGGAGGGCACCAGGGTGCATAAAAACGCACCAGGAGGGCACCAGGGTGCGAAAAACGCACCAAGAGGGCACCATGGTGCATAAAAACGCACCAAGAGGGCACCATGGTGCGAAAAACGCACCAAGAGGGCACCATGGTGCATAAAAACGCACCAAGAGGGCACCAGGGTGCGAAAAACGCACCAGGAGGGCACCATGGTGCATAAAAACGCACCAGGAGGGCACCATGGTGCATAAAAACGCACCAGGAGGGCACCATGGTGCATAAAAACGCACCAGGAGGGCACCATGGTGCATAAAAACGCACCAAGTAGGCACCAGGGTGCAGAAAAACGCACCAGGAGGGCACCAGGGTGCGAAAAACGCACCAGGTAGGCACCATGGTGCAGAAAAACGCACCAGGTAGGCACCATGGTGCAGAAAAACGCACCAGGAGGGCACCAGGGTGCAGAAAAACGCACCAGGAGGGCACCATGGTGCATAAAAACGCACCAAGTAGGCACCAGGGTGCATAAAAACGCACCAGGAGGGCACCAGGGTGCGAAAAACGCACCAGGTAGGCACCATGGTGCATAAAAACGCACCAGGAGGGCACCATGGTGCATAAAAACGCACCAGGAGGGCACCAGGGTGCGAAAAACGCACCAGGAGGGCACCATGGTGCATAAAAACGCACCAGGAGGGCACCAGGGTGCATAAAAACGCACCAGGAGGGCACCATGGTGCATAAAAACGCACCAGGAGGGCACCAGGGTGCGAAAAACGCACCAGGAGGGCACCATGGTGCATAAAAACGCACCAGGAGGGCACCAGGGTGCATAAAAACGCACCAGGAGGGCACCAGGGTGCATAAAAACGCACCAGGAGGGCACCAGGGTGCGAAAAACGCACCAGGAGGGCACCATGGTGCATAAAAACGCACCAAGTAGGCACCAGGGTGCATAAAAACGCACCAGGAGGGCACCAGGGTGCATAAAAACGCACCAGGAGGGCACCAGGGTGCGAAAAACGCACCAAGAGGGCACCATGGTGCATAAAAACGCACCAAGAGGGCACCATGGTGCGAAAAACGCACCAAGAGGGCACCATGGTGCGAAAAACGCACCAAGAGGGCACCATGGTGCATAAAAACGCACCATGAGGGCACCAGGGTGCGAAAAACGCACCAGGAGGGCACCATGGTGCATAAAAACGCACCAGGAGGGCACCATGGTGCATAAAAACGCACCAGGAGGGCACCATGGTGCATAAAAACGCACCAGGAGGGCACCATGGTGCATAAAAACGCACCAAGTAGGCACCAGGGTGCATAAAAACGCACCAGGAGGGCACCAGGGTGCATAAAAACGCACCAGGAGGGCACCAGGGTGCGAAAAACGCACCAAGTAGGCACCATGGTGCATAAAAACGCACCAGGAGGGCACCAGGGTGCATAAAAACGCACCAGGAGGGCACCAGGGTGCATAAAAACGCACCAGGAGGGCACCAGGGTGCATAAAAACGCACCAGGTAGGCACCAGGGTGGGCATGAAGAGGCACCATGATGGGCACCAAGAGGCACCAAGGTGGGCATCAAGGTGCACCATGGTGGGCATCAAGAGGCACCAAGGTGGGCACCAAGAGGCACCAAGGTGCACCATGGTGGGTATCAAGAGGGACCAAGGTGGGCATCAAGAGGCACCAAGGTGTGCATGAAGGTGCACCATGGTGGGCACCAAGAGGCACCATGGTGGGCACCAAGAGGCACCAAGGTGGGTATCAAGAGGCACCAAGGTGGGCATCAAGAGGCACCAAGGTGGGCATCAAGAGGCACCAAGGTGTGCATCAAGGTGCACCATGGTGGGCACCAAGAGGCACCATGGTGGGCACCAAGAGGCACCATGGTGGGTAGCAAGAGGCACCAAGGTGGGCACCAAGAGGCACCAAGGTGGGTATCAAGAGGCACCAAGGTGGGCATCAAGAGGCACCAAGGTGGGTATCAAGAGGCACCAAGGTGGGCATCAAGAGGCACCAAGGTGTGCATCAAGGTGCACCATGGTGGGCATCAAGAGGCACCAAGGTGGGCACCAAGAGGCACCAAGAGGCACCAAGGTGTGCATCAAGGTGCACCATGGTGGGCATCAAGAGGCACCAAGGTGGGCACCAAGAGGCACCAAGAGGCACCAAGGTGGGTATCAAGAAGCACCAAGGTGGGTATCAAGAGGCACCAAGGTGGGCATCAAGGTGCACCATGGTGCGATGATTCGGAGAAAAATTCATTATAAATCATTCCCTTGGGGAAATGTAACGAAACTTTGCAGACACATTTGGTGTTATTTTGTGTGAATGCCTGCAAAAAATCAGGTCAAAATTCGATCTCTAGGTGCCTTTTTCTATTTTCCCCGGTTTTTCATAATCTGCCGATTCAAAAATTCATTAAAAATTCATCCCTTGGAGAAAAAATCTAAAACTTTGTGGACGTGAATATATTGTGTTTGTGAGCCTCCCTGCAAAAAATCACGTCAAAATTCGATCTCTAGGTCCCGATATGGACTTATGTCTGCTCAGAAAAAAGGTATCTACTACTACAATTTTGGCTTTTGCATAATAACCTATTATAGGGGGGGGCTGCACCTCACCAACCACGCCCTTGGAGAAATGTAACAAAACTTGCCCACAGTGGGAGGTGCAGAGATCTCTTTTGTCCATAAATAAGAGGAACAAATAGAAGAAGGCTGAAAGCTTGCAAAAAGGTCAACGCCTAAGACTTTGTAGCCTTTAAATGAGTTAGTAAAGAAAAATGTAGCCTTTATGTGGGGCAAGAGAAGGATTTCCATGCCTTAAAATGATAGGCTCGCAAATGTATCCCTTCTGGCTCTGTCCGATTTTGCTAAGTCATTTGAGTTAGTGTGATGCATCTAATGTGAGAATAAGGGATGTTTTACTACAAAAGGGGCACCCAATGGCATACTAAGTGGTGCAAAAGCCAAAATTGTAGACTTGGTTCTGTTACCCCCTACCAAAGGAGTTTGCAATACATAGGAATCACGAGTCTTTAAAATATTACCTCCTAGCCTAAGGTATTGAGGGACACATGCATGCTAAGTTGGTAAAGTTAGAGCAATTTTTCCTGTTTCATCAAACACAAGCAAAGAAAAATAAATAAAGTAGCAGACTTTATGCTAGGGTTTGACAACACAAGGAAATGGTCTTTGAACCTGATGATTAGGTTAGGGTCTTTGCTTCCTAATACAAGAAATGGTAGAAAGAATAAATTCGTTGCCGAATTCGTCAATTACCAAATCATCGTCTGTGGTTGATGTCATTGTCATTATAATTTGCCAATAATACCTTTTGACACATGGAGGATATCACTAGTTTCATTGGCTGAATTTGCGTCGCAGTGTCTAATGACACTACATTAAGAGCCCCGCTTATCCGTTGAACACTGAACACTGCACTTACAAAACTTTAAAAACAAAACACTTTTACAAAACCGCTTTTATTTTCAATTTCGAGGGCCTGAACACGCCTTCGGCATGTTCCCCTGCACAGCTCTTTTCGAGCTACCCCAAAAGTTGGGGTCATAAGCCTGATTCTGACCACTGTACCAAAAGTTATGCCACTTTAAAAATTTTTCTAATCTCAGCGTCACACCTAATTTCTCCCCTCAATTCTCGGCCGAATCTGACTGAATTGTATTACGAGTGGACCCACATTTTCCCTTCCTCTGTTCCATCCATGTATCTCAACCTAATATTACATAATGTTGCACAATATTGACATTTCCCTGAATTCTTATCCTGGGTCTTCGTATAAGATTGACGACGACCAATTTTCTCGCTGAACGATTGATGTCACTCACGCTACTTTGGATTTATTTGGACTTGATCAATCAAAATATCAAAATGTTTTCAAAACATATGAATACATGGTTAAATGTTTTTAACCTAATATTGGCTAGGGGTTGGAAATATTAGAGTAGAAAGTGTGGAAGTTCCAACCAAGATTTCGTCAAAGAGGGTACTTCTGGAAGCACAATTGCTTCTGCGAGCTTCACTGCTTTTTCTCTTGGTGGAGAATTTTCCTTGGATTATTGTCAAATTCTGACTTTGAGAATTGAAGAATTATGAGGAGAAGAGGAATTTATTTTCAAAATAAACGATGAAATGCTGCAATAAGTACATATTCGAGGCAAAAATAAGATAATGATGTTGTGAGGAAAGTAAGTCAAAACTAGGGTTCAAAATTAAGTAAAATAAAGTTGATTCGATAGTTCACTATCGACCTCCTGCCCTAAATATATCTAACAAACCAATGAACATTTGGGACCATATGCTGAGCTAAGTCTTGTGCCTCATACTCAGCTTTTCTGATCCTCTGAGCCCTTCGCCCCTGAGTCTTACTCATAGGAGCCTTATAGTAAGGCTTTTTCGACTGAAAGTAGCTCTTTGAGGAGTTATGGAATCCGGTTTGAGAGAAAATTTGAGGTTGTGAAAGAATGGGCTGGGGCATGATAGCTGTTTATGAAGGTTCTCCCATTTCAACCAATTGCACTTTGGTTGAGTTAGTGATTGGTGTAGCACGTTTCAGACCCACTTGTTGCTCGAGACATTTTGAGCAGGCATAAACTGATACAGTAGTTCTAGGTATGAAAAACAACGAAGAACTAGAACAATAGGGATTCTAAGAAGAAGAATAGAATCCGAACAATTTTTATTGAGTAAGAGATTCAGGAAGATATGTTGCTTACAAAAGAATGGAATGTATTGAATTCTGTTACACTGCTACTTATAGCAGAGCCTAGTAACTAGAATTTGATTCTTCCATTTGACCAACACTTTTGTACCAGCACGACTGCCCCTTTTTACCGTCATTCTATCAACAATGGCTTCAGGTTCCCTTGTTCCTCCTTTCTCCCAAGTGGCAGTTGGCAAAGTGCTAGAATTTGAGACTGAGCAGGCAAGTCCAACTTATAAGCAACCGGACCCAGGATGACAAATGGACCGTAAAACTTAGGAGAAAACTTGGCATTTTCTCGGAAAGTCACAGAAACTTGTCTGTAAGGGTGAAGCTTGACAAAAACCCAATCACCAATCTGAAATCTGCGATCAGACCTGTGCCTATCAGCCAATTGCTTCATCCTGTCTTGTGCTCTCTTCATATGGAACTTGAGCAGCTTGAGGACCGCCTCTCTCTTTTGCAGACTTCTATCCACAAGTTCAATGTTTGATTCCCCAGGCAAATAAGGCAAACAGATAGGTGGTGGCTGGCCATAGACAATTTCAAAGGGAGTAGCTTGAATGCTACTGTGAAAATTTGTGTTATACCACCACTCCGCAAGCGGCAACCACCTGGACCATTGCTTAGGCTGATAAGAACACATACATCTGAGGTAGGTTTCGAGGCACCTATTCACAACCTCAGTTTGACCATCAGTTTGAGGCTGGTAGGCCGTTGATAACTGGAGCTGAACTCCCTGAAATGCCATGAGATCTTGCCAGAATTTGCTCACAAACACCGGGTCCCGGTCAGAAGTAATAGTGGCAGGAAAACCATGTAATTTAAAAACATGGTCCAAGAAGCTTTGTGCCACATCAGCAGCAGTGTAGGGATGAGAGAGGGACATGAAATGTGCAGCTTTGCTGAGCCTATCCACCACTACAAAGATGACTTGCTTCCCAAAAGATAGTGGTAATCTTTCAATAAAATCCATGGTGATGTGTTGCCACACATGATCAGGAATTAGTAATGGTTGAAGGAGTCCAGGGGAAGCAGCATTATCAATTTTACAGGTTTGGCAGACACCACATTGTTGCACAAAGGATTTGACATCTTTGGTCATCCGTCTCCAATATACAATCGCTTTGATTTTCCTCAATGTCACATCCCTACCAGAATGTCCTCCAATATACAATCCCTCTTTGTACTCAAGCAATTTAACAAGCCATTGCTGCTGAAAAGTTGTAGTTAGTCTTTGATCCAGAATGTATTTAAGATCAGTGCGAATGATGAATTTCCTAGGCAATAAGTAGTGTCTCCACTTTTGGACAGCAAAAACCACTGCCAATAATTCCTTTTCATAAGTAGAAAGTGACTTTTGTTGCAAGTTAAGGGCTCTGCTAATGAAAGCCAAAGGGTGATGATCTTGCATTAGGGCAGCTCCTATCCCATTCCCTGAGGCATCTACTTCCATGAAAAAAACCTTAGTGAAATCCGGCAAGGCCAGGACTGGTGCTTTAATTAAGTGACTTTTAAGGACTGAAATGCCAATTTAGCTTCAGGGGTCCAAGAAAAATTATCTTTCTTCAACTTCAACATCTCAGTTAAAGGTTTAGTTAAGATGCCATAGCCTTTTACAAACCGCCTGTAATACCCTGTGAGTCCTAAAAAACCCCTCAGCTGCTTAAGTGATTGAGGGAAGGGCCATTTGGTAACAGCAGAAATTTTCTCAGGATCAGTAGAAACCCCTTGAATAGAAATAAAATGTCCTAGATATTCAACCCTGGAGACACCAAAGTAACATTTAGATTTCTTAGCATACAAGAATTGCTCTCTCATGGTTTGTAAAACCTGATGGAGATGTAGCAAATGTTCTTCCAAACTCTTGTTGTAGATAAGAATATCATCAAAAAAGACAAGAAGGAATTTCCTTAAGTAAGCCTGAAAAACATCATTCATTAATCCCTGAAATGTAGTTGGGGCATTGGTCAACCCAAAGGGCATGACCAAGTACTCAAAATGCCCTGCATGTGTCTTAAAAGCAGTTTTGTGTATGTTAGCAGCATTCATTCTTACTTGGTTATACCCCGACCTGAGATCTATTTTAGAAAAAATTACTGAACCATGCAACTCATCAAGTAAATCCTCTACTAAGGGAATTGGAAACTTATCCTTAACAGAATGCTTGTTGAGATCTCTATAGTCTACACAAAGTCTCCAAGAGCCATCCTTCTTACCCACCAAAACCACAGGACTAGCATATGGACTATTGCTGTGCTGAATGATTCCAGACCTGAGTGACTCCTGAACCAACCTATCAATCTCATCCTTCTGCTGCTTACTGTACCACTAAGGTCTCTTCAAAACAGGATTAGCTCCCTGAATCAATGGAATGTAATGATCATGACCCAGTCTTGTCGGAGGCAGGCCCGGTCTTGTCGGAGGCAGGCCTGAGGGTTCGTGGAAGACATCCTCATAGTCTCTTAACACCTCTTCCAGAGCAGAAGAAGGTTCAGACACAACAGCATGAGTGGTCAATGAGTGTAGTAACCCCGTATGTTGATCACAAAGTTGTAACATAGAAAAATGGACTCCAGTGACACCCCTTAAAACATGTTTCTTCCCATGAACATAGAACTGCATTGATAACTTGTCAAAATTCCAAGTAATATCCCCTAATGTTACCAACCACTCTATCCCCAACACCAAATCACAACAGCCAAGAGGAAGGAGCATAACATCTGAAGTAAATGGAGTCTGCTGAATTGTCCATGTGAAATCTTTGATCATAGAAGAAACTGCAACCTTAGTTCCATCAGCAACAATTAATGACCCAATTTCTTAGCGACCTCCACATCTAGAAAATTATGTGTGCTCCCACTGTCAATGAGCACATGCAATGGTTTCTTCAAGAAATAACCGGTGATCCTCATCGTTCGAAAGCTAGGCAAACCTGACATTGCATTTACAGAAATTAATGGCCCAACAGGGTCCTGATCATCCCGGTCTTCATCAAGTGACAACTCAGGTATACTGTCACTTGAATCCTCCAATTCCATGACATGGATTTGCAGCTTCTTGTGGGTTTGGCCATGTTCTGGTGTGAATGGTTCATCACAGAAATAGCAGAGGCCTTTAGCATGCCTCTCACTCATATAAGCAGGTGTGAAGTTTCTGGTTGTTGGTACGTTTGGTTTGTGTGTGTTTAAGGGTTTGGGAGGGTTAGGTAACAATGGTGGTTTGCCTGAAAAGGTAGGCTTAAAGGGTTTAGGTAAGAAGTTCTTATGGGAATCAGAAGTGGCTCCAGATTCATATAATTTGGACAGAAACAGGTTGGAACATCCTCACCATCATTTGGATTTCTTGCTTAAGGCCACCAAGAAAGCAACTCAATTGATGTTTACTAGACAGGTTCAACCGAGCAACAATGGCATCGAATTCCTCATGGTATGCAGCCACGAACCCCTTCTGTCTCAACTTCATTAATTCTGCCATAGGATCATCACACCCCTTAAACCTCTCAATCAAGATTTTGGTGTAACTGTCCCAAGAAGGCAATTGACTCAAACCTACATTCTTGACATAAGCACTATTCATCCCTCAAAATGCACCACAGCTAGTCGCACTTTGTATTCATCAGGTGTATTATCAACCGAAAAAAAAGTTTCACATTGCATGATCCATTGCTTAACTGCATCACCATTGAATCTAGGGAAATCAAGTCGAGCTAAACGAGTATTACAAGAGTAAGAAGGACAGTCACCGCAATTAAAAATCCCTGCACCCGCGGACTGATTTCTTCCCCCAAACACCTGAGTCCGTAATTCTTGAAATTGTTCGTTGATTTGCTGTGTGAAAGAAGTTCTCAAAGATTGCGTCAATGAATCATGAAGAGATTGCTGAAGTGAACCCGCAATTTCGATGAATTTCTCGTCAATCTTCAATCCAAGACGCTCCTCCATCTCGCGCTCCGCAATGCGATTCCTTGTTGATTCTGCCATGTCGAATCCGTGGAAAGTACAGGCTGATACTAGTTGATACAGTAGTTCTAGGTATGAAAAACAACGAAGAACTAGAACAATAGGGATTCTAAGAAGAAGAATAGAATCCGAACAATTTTTATTGAGATTCAGGAAGATATGTTGCTTACAAAAGAATGGAATGTATTGAATTCTGTTACACTGCTACTTATAGCAGAGCCTAGTAACTAACTACTAAAACCATAATAGAAACTAATTTTTATTTAAGTTCTCACACTAATTGAATTATTACAACAAGCCCTCAAGCAGTCTATATTTGGTGAAAAATGACAAGAGCAATCTAGGGACTGCAATATTCAAATTGACAAGAGCAATCTAGGGACTGCAATATTCAATTTAGGTCCTCTTTAGGTTCTTTTAAGTGTGTTGTTTAATGTAATATTCAAATTGACGTTATAAAATAGAGTATTAAGCAGGAATTGTGAGCAATATTATGTAACAATGATTGAATATAAAGGTTTTGCATAAAGCATGCAAAACAAGCACTGAATAGCAGAAACAGTGGAAATAACAAACAAAGGAAACTGCAATTAAAATACATAAACGTAAATGTGCAGGTAAATAAACGTACGAATCCTCACAACAGTGAACAACGGCTGTAGTGTCCTAAATTACTAAAACATTGATACCAACTATATAACATGATAGTTTACAAAAGACCAAAATCTGGTAACATTTTTTTTTGGTACGAGTGTACATGCAATAAGCTTAATTCCTTTTCTATGAAAATACCTCAAATATATTAAACATAAGTTACGGAAACGTCAAGTACTTAATGAAACAGAACGATCAACATAATTCAAATACAACAAAACATAATATAACATAAATAGATCAACTCCCTAAGAGCAGTTCCCCTAATACATACATACATAAATAAATAAACAGACATCAATCCTCAATGGGATCAGACTCCTCAGAAGATGCCGAGGAATCAGAGCTAAAGGAAGTAGCCGCGCCATGACCTCGACCATTCTCCTCCATCATTCCAACTGTGCGAGGACGTGAACGAGTACCAGTAGGTGGGATCAAAGTAGATGGGTATGCAGGGTGCATATAAGATGGCATGGTAGTGTACCACATGGACATCCCTCTTCATTAGCATGGGTGGGGAAGTAGGAGTCATAAAAGGAAATGGCACTGGCACAGGCACAGGCGCAGGGGCTGGTCTAGCAGTAGGAGTACGGGGGTCAATCGACATAGGTGTCGGGGAAGCAAACAAAGCAGCATAAGGTAACTGAGTGTCACCAGGAGGGACAGAAAAGACAATCTCAATAGGGGTGTCAGCAGCACAGTGATATCATAGATAGAAGTAGAATAATAGCACATCATTTATGTGTAGTGGAGTTCACATCAGGTTTGGCTAAGGTCTTGCAAGCGGGTCACGACCTGGCTACAGGGAGCTCAGCTGCCATATGCCACTTAGGTCGGATGTTAAGGTTCTAATTCTTAATGCAACATGAAATTGAACTTCACCTAAGGGATTAGGGTGGTTTAGTTGCTTGTTAGGGTCAATGAGTTAAGGGACTAACCTTTGGCTATTAATATTGACATTCTTGTGAAGCAAATTCCTAACTATTCTTCATTCCTATCTCATTTCATTACACATCTTATACTCTGTTTTTCTGCAAGTTCTTTACTTTTAATTGCTTTGGTTTACTGCTGTTACATGTTACAATTATCCTTCAAATTTCGTATGGCTCAAATGGTTATAATTCTGTAAATTGATACTTGAAATCTAAATTCCCTATGGAGACGATATCTTGTTCTTAAAAATTACTCATTACTTGCTGTAATCCTAGTGCACTTGCTAGTGTTTAGATTGTAAGCAACAAGTTTTTGACGCCGTTGCTGGAGAATTTTATATTTCAATATCATTAGTAACAGAAAAATTGCTAGATTGAGTTCTTGATTTCTGAATTTTTTCTTTTCAATTTCTAGATTGAGTTTAGAGTGATAGATTGCATAGAAGTACTCTGTTTTGCCTGTACTTAGATAAGTATAGAAAATTAGTAGGTAAATTTCTGTATGATTTTGCACTTCTGCATAATTCTGCAGTTGCAAATTTTGATATGATTTTGCTGTTATTTTTCTGCATCAGCTTTGTTAGTGTATATCTGACTATTTGGTTGTATATGCGAGGGAAAAACAAAAATAAAGCTACTTTGGTATTTGATCCAGACATTGACCAAACTCTAAGAAGGTTGAGAAGTGAAGCAAGAATTAAATAGATTCAAAGAGAGGAAAACCTCAACCTAATCAGACTCCAAGACAAATAAATATGGGAGAACAACCAAGACTGAGAATATTAGGGAATTATGCAGTTCTTAATCTCCAAGGATTCAACTCTTCTATTCTGAGACCTACAATTCAGGCCAACCACTTTGAGATAAAACTTGCACTTCTAAATCTGGTACAGCAAGACCAATTTGCTAGACACCATTCAGATGATGCAAATCTGCACATCTCTAATTTCTTACAACTTTGTGACACAATCAGAATCAATGGGGTAAGTGAGGATGCAATCAGACTTAGATTATTCCCATTCTCATTGAGGGATAAAGCCAAGTGTTGGCTTCAAGCCCAGCCACAAGGGAGTATATCAACCTGGGCTGACCTGGTGAACAAGTTCCTAATCAAATATTTTCCTCCTTCAAAAGCTGCAAAAATCAGAGGGGAGATTACATCTTTTGTTCAGCAAGAAGGAGAGCCATTATGTGAGGCATGGGAAAGATACAAGGAGTTATTAAGGAAATGTCGTCATCACTGCATACCTGAGTGGATGCAACTTGAAACATTCTATAATGGAATGACTGCTGCAACTAAAACCATGATAGATGCAGCAGCTGATGGTTCATTGAGTTCAAAAACTTTAGAAGAAGCCCAACAAATCATAGAAATGATGGCATCCTCGATGTATCAAAATATGAATGAAAGACAAGCTATAAGGAGAGGAGGATATGATGTAAAATCCATAGAAGCCATGTTTGCTCAAAATCAACTTCAGAATCAACAATTTTCTGAACAGCTTGCTGCCCTGACTCAACAAATAAGTAACATGCAGACTGGTGTGGTCCAAAATTCAAAATTGAATTGTGATTTCTGTGGTGGCAACCATGTGAATGGAGCTTGTGATCCCACAGTTATAGAACAACCTGATAAAGTTAATTATATGGGCAACTATCAAAGGCCACAACAACCATATCCAATAACCATATCCACCTGGTTTCCAGCTTAATAACAATAGTTTTCCAAGTGGAATCCACAGAATTCTAATGCAAGAGGAAATACAGCTACTGCACCTTTCCAAAGTGCAGCTCCTCAAGTCCGGCAACAATATTTTCAAGGAAGTTCTTCTACACAATTTCAGAAAAATCAAAGGTATTCAAATTCAAGACCCTTGAGTGAGAAAGTGAATGGAATTGAAGAAACATTACTGCAGTTCATGAAGGTGACAAAAATGAATTTTAAAAATCAAGAAAGTTCTATAAAGAAGCTAGAAACACAAATTGGGCAGTTGGCTGAGCAACTGGCCAATAGAGATGAAGGAAGGTTTCCTAGCAGCACAATAGTGAAGCCAAAGGAACAATGCCAAGCAATAACCACTCGAAGTGGAGCAGTGGTTTCCAGCCCAAGAAAGAAAAATGAAGTCACCAATCCGAAGGATGAAAGTGAGCTGAAGCAAGAAGATTTCAAAAGTGGAAAATATACTATGTTAAAGACAGGAGATGATGACGAAAACTGCAGTATCAAGCAAGAAAAGAAGGGCAAGAAGTAGAAATTTGAGCAAGCCTGCAAGCCTATTACTGAAGAGCAGTACAAGAGATTACCCTTTCCAAAAAGAGTACAACATCCTAGACAAGAAAAGCAGTTTGAAAGGTTCATTGATGTGTTCAAGAAACTCCAAATTAATATACCATTTGCAGAGGCATTAGAACAAATGCCCTCTTATGCAAAGTTTATGAAAGAACTCTTGTCTAAAAAGAGGAAGCTGGATATGGAAAAATTGGCACCACTAACTGAAGAGTGTAGTGCCATATTGCAGAAAAAACTACCTCAAAAGTTGAAAGATCCAGGGTCATTCAGCACACCTTGCTCCATTGGAAATTGTACAGTTGGAAAAGCTTTGTGTGACTTGGGAGCCTGCATAAATTTGATGCCTTTAGCCATTATGAAGAAGCTGGGAATTGAGGAGGTGAAGCCAACTGGGATTACATTACAATTGGCTGATAGATCATATACATATCCTTATGGAGTAGTTGAAGATCTTTTAGTCAAAGTGGACAAATTTATATTCCCTGCAGACTTTGTTATACTAGATATATATGGAGGTAGATGCTGATATCCCTCTCATTCTAGGAAGGGCTTTGATAGATGTGCAAAAAGGTGAATTGATGCTAAGAGTACAAGTGATGATATGAGCTGCATGAAGATTGATGCAATAGATGTTGTGATACCACTTTCTTTGGAAAAAAATGATGAAAGTGTAGTCTTGGAAAGCATATTAGCTGCAGCGAAATGTAGTATTTAGGAAGAGCAAGATGAGAAAGTAAAAGAATGCATTCTGTAGTTAGATTCCCTTCCCTGTATGAACAATGAAATAAATCAACTCAAGGAAGAAGAAGAAAAAAAAAAGAAGAATCCAAAGTGGAGCTTAAGCAATTACCCTCTCATTTGAGGTATGTGTTTCTTGAAAAAGGCCATAACAAACCTGTAATAATAAACAACAATCTGCAGAAAGACCAAGAAGAAAAACTCTTGAGAGTGTTAAGAAAGCACAAATTTGCACTAGGATGGCAGATTTCAGATATGAAAGGTATAGATCCATCTTTCTGTATGCACAAAATTTTATTTGAGGACTCAACCAAGTCTGAAGAGTGTAGTACCATATTGCAGAAAAATTTTATTTGAGAATTGCAAGCCTGTTATCCAACCTCAAAGAAGACTCAACCTAACTATGAAAGAGGTAGTGAGGCAACAAGTGATTAAACTACTTGATGCAAGAGTTATTTATCCAATTTCAGATAGTTCATGGGTAAGTCCGGTTCATGTCCGGTTCATGTGGTGCCTAAGAAATGAGGTATAACTATTGTTCCAAATGAAAAAAATGAATTAATACCTACTAGGACAGTAACCGGATGGCGAATGTGTATAGATTATAGGAAGTTGAATGATCCATCAAGGAAAGATCATTTTCCTCTTCCATTTGCTGACCAAATGCTGGAGAGATTGGCTGGATTTGACTACTATTGTTTCCTAGATGGATATTCTGGTTACAACCAGATTGCAGTTGATCCAAGAGACCAAGAAAAGACAACATTCACTTGTCCTTTTGGAGTTTTTGCATATAGGAGGATGCCATTTGGGTTATGCAATGCTCCAGCCACTTTTCAAAGGTGTATGTTGTCCATTTTTTCTGATATGATTGAAAGAATTATAGATGACTTTTCTATATTTGGTAATTCTTTTGATAAGTGTCTAGCTAATCTATCTTTTGTTTTGCAGTGTTGCCAAGACTCAAACCTTGTACTTAATTGGGAAAAATGCCATTTTATGGTACAAGAAGGGATAGTCTTAGGAAGTGGATCCTGTAAAAGTTGAAGTAATTGAGAAGCTGCCTCCACCTGTAAATGTTAGAGGAGTAAGAAGTTTTTTGGGACATGCTGGATTCTATCGAAGGTTCATTAAAGACTTCTCTAAAATTGCAAAGCCATTGAGTGAGTTGCTGAGTAAGGATATAGAATTTGGTATTGATGATAAGTGCTTAGTAGCTTTTAACACTTTGAAAGAGAAATTAATTTCTACACCTGTACTTGTTAAACCAGATTGGGAATATCCTTTTTAACTGATGTGTGATGCTAGTGATGTAGCTATAGGAGCAGTTTTAAGCCAAAGAAAAGACAAGAAACTGCATGTTATTCATTATGCTAGTAGAGTTCTTAACCTTGCACAAATCAATTATACTCCTACTGAAAAAGAACTCTTAGCAATAGTTTTTGCATTTGATAAGTTTCGGTCTTACTTAATAAGGTTATAGTTTACACTGACCATGCTGCTGTTAAGTACCTTTTGTCAAAACAGGATGCAAAGCCCAGGTTATTAAGATGGATCCTTCTTCTTCAAGAATTCGAGTTATAAATCAAAGACACGAAAGGGAAAGAGAATGGTGTTGGTGACCACTTGTCAAGATTACCACTTGAAGCCATACCATTTGAAGTGAAACAAATAAAAGAAGAATTTCCAGATGAAAGCCTATTCAAGATTAAATCACAGCTCTGGTTTGCAGATATAGCCAACTTCAAAGCTACACATCATGTTCCAAATTGGATGAATTGGCAGCAGAGAAAGAAGTTCTTCTATGACAGCAAGTATTATGTTTGGGAAGATCCACTGCTGTTCAAAATTGGAATAGATGGACTGCTAAGAAGGTGTATACCAGAGGAAGAGCAACAGCCAAGGTCCTGCAATTTGGTCTTTTCTGGCCAACTTTGTTCAAAGATGCTAAGAACTATGTGGAAAGGTGTGATAGATGCCAAAGAATGGGGAATATATCTAGGAAACATGAGATGTCATTGCAAAACATACTTGAAGTAGAATTGTTTGACATGTGAGGAATAGACTTCATGGGTCCTTTCCCTAGTTCATTTTCAAATGAGTACATGCTAGTAGCAGTGGACTATGTGTCCAACTGGGTGGAAGCAATTCCTACCAGAACCAATGATGCTAAGACTGTTATTGCATTCATCAAAAAAATATTTTCTCAAGATTTGGAGTGCCCAGAATTCTGATAAGTGATGGAGGAAGCCATTTCTGCAACAAGTATCTAGAATCAGTCCTAGAGAAGTATGGAGTAAAGCATAGAATAGCTACACCCTATCACCCTCAAACAAATGGTCAAGTGGAGGTTTCCAACAGAGAAATAAAACAGATTTTGGAGAAAGTGGTTAGTAGTTCAAGGAAGGACTGGTCCAAGAAAGTGGATGATGCTTTGTGGGCATACAGGACAGCATTGAAGACAGCAATTGGCATGTCTCCTTATCAGTTAGTGTATGGAAAAGCCTGCCATTTACCAGTGGAACAAGAACATAAAGCCTTTTGCGCTGTAAAATGGTTGAATTTTGATCAAGTTAGTGCAGGAAACAAAAGACTGTTACAGCTGCATGAATTAGACGAGTTCAGACTCAATGCATATGAAAATGCCAAAATATACAAGGAAAGGACCAAAAAGCTGCATGACAGATTCATTCTAAAAAGGGATATCAAACCTGAGCAGTCTGTGTTACTTTTCAATTCAAGGTTGAGATTGTTTCCAGGGAAGTTAAAATCTAAGGGGTCTGGACCTTTTGTGGTGAAAGAGGTATTTCCATATGGTGCTGTACTAATAGCAGATCCAAAGGATGGGAGAGAGTTCAAGGTGAATGGACAAAGATTGAAAATCTACCTTGGAGGTCAAATTGAGAAAGCCCAAGTGTGCTTGAAATTGGTTCCTCTTGAGTGAGGAACAACTAATGTCAAGCTAGTGACATTAAAGAAGCGCTTTGTGAGAGGCAACTCACATTTCTAACCCATTTTAAACTTTCTGTAGTATTTTAGAATTCTGCATATGCATGTTTTGTAATTTTCTGCTTTTCTGCAATTTGATTCTGCTGCATATCTATGCTGAGGTGAAATTAGTACTTGAATTGAGATCCAATGTTTAGAATGTGTATCTACAAAATTAGAAATCTGTATAATCATGTTTTACCATTTTATCGAAGTTCTGCAAATATGTTGCTACAACTGTTTTTCTGAATTGAATCTAATAAATAATTAGAGATTTGGAATTGAGAGAAGTAAATTAAAGGATTAGAGTATGAGAAGTGAGTTAATTGAGAGTTGAGATGAATTTGATTAATGAAAGGAGTCACTATGTTGCAGGAAAGAAGCTACGCATTGAGGATCTCTGTTGGAACAATCACTTTTACTGACAAAAGTGATCACACAGAGGCATCAAGGTAAAAAAGCTCCTCTGGAACACTCACTCTTACTGATGAGAGTGATTACGCAGAGACATATGGAAAAATTAATTCTCTGGAATGCTTCCTTTTTCTGACAAAAGTGGCTACGCACAGGTAAGTATAACTTGGACCTCCGGGCATTATTACTTTTATTAACAAAAGTTGCAACATAGCTGCGCGTTATCACTTTTCCCAGCAATAGTGATAACGTGCCCCTTACTCTAAAAAATACACTCTTTGGAACATTCACTCTTATGAATAATAGTGATAACGCTGGGACTTTTAATAACATAAAGGTCACTTTTACTCTCAAAAGTAGCCATGTGCTTAAGCGTGCCTATAAATACTGCTAAGGGTGAATACGCACATACACTTTTAAACCTAAAAATCCTTCCCTCTCTGAGAGCTCTCTAACCCTCAATCTCTACATTGCGCTTTAGAAGATTTTTCTTCCTTGTTCCATATTTGAGCATCATTTCTACATCTCTAACCAAGGTCCATTTCCTTTATTTCTACATCTCCAACCAAGGATAACCAGGAATGTTTTGAGCCATTTAAATCAATCTGGGGAATAGAAAATACTGAGATTAGGTTTTATTGTAATTTGAGTTTTCTGAGAAGATTCAATTCCGCATTGCACATTTCACATTAACAAACTTCTGCAGAAATTGACTTGACCTAAAAGATTCAATTTGAGTTTTGATTGAAAGATATAGAATTTGAAAGTTTGAAATTATCTATTGTACTGTGTTCTGCATGTATTGTTTTGGAAAATATCGAGATTAGTGTTGGGAAACTATTCTGATATTATTTGCTTCAAGAATGGAATAGACAATACTCTGAATTGGTCTTTCCCTATCAACTATGACATTTCTGCTGGGATAATTGAAATTGCATTGCACGCTATATGTACCACATTTCTGCAACATTTTAGTTGACTTAAATAGAATTGTGTGAATTGGCTGATTAGAAATTTCTGATTAAAATTTCCTGTTATGGTGGAATCACTTCTACATTATTCTAAAAATAACAATAAGTGAGTTACAACAATATTTTTTGAAAAATTGGATGAGACCTGGATGATTCCTCTGTGTTAACTTGATATGTTTTGAGATTGCCTACTCTGAACTTATATATGAGGATTTAACATGCTTTGACTATGAATGCTTACATTTCTGCAGTTGTGTGTAGGTAGTTATATGTTGATTTATCTTGACAATAGACTACATGTTATATTGTTAGAAGAATTAAATTCTATTTGATTGAATTTTCTTCAATACAAAAATCTATATTATCACAGCTGGATATTACAATATTAAAATGTCCAATTGCTTCTTCATTTGCAGAAACTGAAAAAATGGTTAGAACTTCTCTAAACACACTAGTTGGACCTTCTAAGAAGAAGCAAGCTGGATCCTCCAACACTCTAAGAAGGAGATCCAACAGAAATCTTCAAGTTGGATCAGCGAAGAGGGCCAGAACTGATGGTGTCTCAAGCTCCTCACCCATCGAAATTTCTGACCCACCTCAGCCAAGAACAGCTGCACCTTGACCTTCTCTACCACCTCAGATCAGAACAGCTGCACCTTCAAGCTCCTCACCCACTGCAACCCATGACCCAAGATTCAAGAGCATTGCTCACGAAAACTTCTTCAAAGCCAATATCCTGAGGAGGAAAATTGTCCCTGATAGAGCATTCAAAATTGCTGGGGACAATTATCTAGAATACAGAGAAAGGATTCAGAAGATGGGATGGGATTTCTTCTGTTATGCAGCTGGCCTAGGTTGGAGGGAAATAACTCAGGAATTTTATGCAAATGCCATGAGGTTCAAGGTAACTAAAATCCCTAAGTACAGCACAATGGTCAAAGGGATGGGGATAGACTTCAGTCTTGCCAATATCAACAAGGTGCTAGAAATCAATGTTGAAAGACACCCTGCACAGCTGGATTTCAACACATTCAGGAAGAGTCCTGATATTGATTATGTGCAAATTTTGGAGAAATTGGCAGACCAGGTACAACTTGGAAATTGAATCAGGCCAAGAAACCAAATGTATAATCACCAAGAACTTGCTACCCTTTGCCAAGGTATGGAGCATGTTCATCCTGAATTCTTTCATGCCAGTAAAACATAGCTCAACCTTGGCAATGAAGAGGGCTGAATTGCTGTTTGGGATAGTTACGGATATGTACATTGATGTGGGGGAGATAATAAGTGACTGCATCCTTAATATTCTGAAGACCAAGAAAAGATGCAGGAGTAGAGTTTAGGGAATATCAAGAAAAGATCAGAGCTGCACCCCCCATCTTCGCATCTATGGTAAAAGAAATTTATGCCACCACTTCTTGCACCTCCGTAGCCCTAATTCCTTCCCAATATAAAAAGGAGAAACCAATGCTGATGAGAGATGCATTAAAGCTGATGGCTGATAAACAAAATCAACTTGCTGAAAGGCAAACTGAGCTGCACAGCAGTCTCAAAGCTGGAACAATGCTGCTGGAATGTGTGATGCTCAATATTGGACAAAAGCTGGGAATGACTAAAAAAGAGATGTACCACACACCTGATTTGGCAGACAATGCTCAGTGTTTATGATCCTCTGTGTTTAAAGATTTACCAGTTTATAAAACACATATCCCTCAGCCAGTAGAGGAAGAAATGGTAGAAGAAGAGGCGGTGGAGGAAGAAGAAGAAGAATCCGAAGAAGAGGAGGAAGCCACCTCAGAGGAGGAAGATGCAGCAGATGACTAGTTTAGGAATTTATTTTCTGTCATTAGGAATTGTGTAAATTTCTGTAGTTTCAAACTTTTGGGGTTGTAATTACAATTTGGTACAATTTGGTTTAATTTTCACACATCTGTTTTGCATTTATGTTAGTTTTCCAATTAATTGCTTTTTCCTTGACAATTGATGAAATTTTGGTATTTTATGCAGAAAATGTCACAATCACAAATCACTCACACACAATGGATGATGACACTTGCACAAGCTGCCATGAAAGGGGGGTTTCATTCTCTACCTCTTGTTCATTGTGTTAGCTTCACATTACACTGAAATTATTTCTGAAAATCACCAAAATATTAGAATAGATATTAAACTGCTAGTTATGAATCAAATGATGCTAATTGTTAGTTCTGTGAATTCTGTTTGAATCTTTTTAAGTTGTTTTTTCCCATTCTCAAAATGAAATCACACTTGTATTTTCAAAATGAGGCAGTCTTGTCACTAGGTGCATATAATTCTGAAAAGTGAATTGTGAGTTCATTGATTAGCATGTCACTTACAAATCCCTAGTGAGACTTGAGCTGCATTCTGCTTTTTATGTGTGATTGATCATATTTTGCTGCATTCTCTAGAACTTGCCTTGTTTCTTGGTTGAATATGCAATTTACAGTTTCACATATATGATGGAGGCCATGTTTGATTATACCTAGTCAGCCTAAATGCCTTCCTTTATGATTGAATGTCTTAGTTCACCCCTTTGAGCTTAATATCCCTTTTCTTGAAATTCCCTCATTATAAGCCTTGTTGAAAAACCAATTTTACCATTCAAAAGAAAAGAGGCATAGTGAGTTTAATTAAGAATGATTTTTAAAACTATGTTTGGGGTGGCATCCAGATTTTAATTGCTTGAGGACAAGCAATGTTCTAAGTTTGGGGTGGGAAATAGCAAGCTATCTAAGTTTGAGTTCAACAAGACAGAAAGAAAGAACAAAAGTGCTGCAGAAAAATGAAAAAAAATAAATTATGCAGCAAAGCTGTGAAAAGAACAAAAATGTGAGTTCAAAAGAAAAGAAGTGCAACAGAGTGCTGCAGAAAAAGAAAAAGAATATCAACGAAAAGAAGATAGTGAATGAAAGTAAGAAAAGAAGAGAAGAGATAAAAATTCTGCTGCACGAAAACTTTTGTTTGTTGCATAAATGAGAGAATTAAGGAGAAAGAATGCAGATCTAGGCTAGTTTTAAAAAATCACTCAAAATGCCTCTGATCTTTTGAAATTGCATGTATTGTTTTCCAATTTCTTCAATACCTACCTTAACCTTAGTAGAGGAGATTGAGAATATGGGCAAGCATATGGTAGAGTGCAGTGAAATTGATGATTTAGAGTGAAAACAGTAACCAAACAATGTTGAGTGATGAGAGAAACACTTCCAAGTGAGCTGTGATTATGTTTATTAATTGTACTCACATGAACTTTGCTGATATATATGAACTTAGATAGCAAATTCTTGCCCAGAATTGATTAATGCAGTATGGCTATCATGATGAGCATTGGGATGAGCAAGTTGATTGAAAATTCTGCACATTTCACAAAAGTGGAATTTGAAATTTCTGAGAAAAGCAGTTTGTAAAATGATTTTTGAAAAATGGAGGAATTATCCTTGGTTTAGTTTGATTTGCTTGAGGACAAGAAAAAATTCAAGTTTAGGGTAGTGATGAATCTATATTTTTACTAGTATTTTACTATAGTTTTAATCCATTTCATAAGGAAAATGTGTTGGAAAAAGCAGAAAAAAAATCATAAAAATAGAATGATTGGAGAATTTCTTTAAATACATAGTTAGTTGAGCATTTATGAATTTTCTGTGTAAAATTAATAATTGAAGTGTGTTTTTGTAGAAAATGCTAAGTAAAGACCATGAGGTTGATAGATCAATGGAGAAATAGCAGAAAAGTAGCAAGTCTGGACTCAAAGAACATGGCTCATGGAGTTTAAGCTGGGCGTGGTTACTCTTGCCAGTGAAAGTGAGTGATTCATAGCTTAAATGAGAAGTTGAGTGTGGGCGTGATCACTTTTATCATTGAAAGTGAACATTCCAGAGAAGTTCAATCTCAGCTTAGCTGTGCGTTGTCACTCTTGCCAACAAAAGTGAACGTTCTAGAGAAGCTTCAGACTCAGCAGGCCTGGCGTAACCACTTTTATCAGCAAAAGTGAGCGATCCAGAGAAGCCAGAATTTCAATATACTCTACGTGGTCACTCTTGCTGGCGAAAGTGAGCGTTCCAGAGTATTATACGTAACCACTTTTATCATTGAAAGTGGATTTCTAGAGAGTTCTCAACTTGGCAAGTTACGCGTGACCACTTTTACTCATAAAAGTGATTACGCACAACGTCGCGACCTTCTGTGTGACCGCTCTTATCAGCAAGAGTGATAACGCCAAGAATCGGGATTTCTATAAATACATGTTTTGAGCTCAGATCTCGGGGTCTTTTCATTCATTTTTCATTTTTTTCTGTTAGATTCTCGTTGGGAGAGAGTGAGAGAGAGGAGTGGGGTCGAACCTCAAAGCTTCAAGAAGAGGGATTGGATTGGAGCTCGTGGCTATGGCTTTTCTGAGTTCTTCTTCTTCTACTTCTTATTCTTTCTCTTTCTCTGCCACAATGTCTGTGTAATTTCTTGTAGTTAGGAGTTTATGGAACTCGAATTGATGTATTGATTTGATTCTTGCTTATGAAATTTGAGTATTTGGATTAATTGAGTTGTTAATTTTGCATTTTACATAATCTTTGAATGGAAATTCATTTGATTAACCTTAGAGGAACATTTGCCAATGGCAATTGGACTTGATTCTCTGATCTGAATTAACAACCAGAAATTGGGGATTTCTTAGGGATAAAGAGACCTAATTCTGCAATCTTAAGGTTCTAATTCTTAATGCAATATGAAATTGAACTTCACCTACAGGATTAGGGTGGTTTAGTTGCTTGTTAGGGTCAATGAGTTAAGGGATTAACCTTTGGCTATTAATATGCGAAATTGATTGTCAATTAACTAATTTCTTGAATGTTCAGAGGCATAATTGAATTAATATTGACATTCTTGTGAAGTAAATTCCTAACTATTCTTCACTCCTATCTCATTTCATTACACATCTTATACTCTGTTTTTCTGCAAGTTCTTTACTTTTAATTGCTTTGGTTTACTGCTGTTACATGTTACAATTATCCTTCCAATTTTGTATGGCTCAAATGGTTATAATTCTGTGAATTGATACTTAAAATCTCAATTCCCTGTGGAGACGATATCCTGTTCTTAAAAATTACTCATTATTTGCTGCAATCTTAGAGCACTTGCTAGTGTTTAGATTGTAAGCAACACTTGTCCACTCTAGTGAGAAAGTGCAGAATATTTAAAACTAACTTGAAGGGCAAGACCGTGGACACCAAGGGGAGTGGTCCAATGAGACAAGATAAAAGAACCACTAGGTTTTTGAAGGGTCCATACTTAAGTTCTAGTCATTCTTAGTCCAGAGGGACTTCATCACAGGAGAGAAGCAGTGGGAGTGGCTCAAGTTCAGGTTCTTTTAGAGGACCAATCAAATGCTTCAGGTGTGGAGGACCACACATAGTAAGAGACTACTCACAACCACGGACAAACTGTAGTAACTGTGGGAAGTCAGGGCACACTGCCAGTGTGTGTTAGGCTATCAAAAAGAGTGGTAGTAATGAGCACAGCCCAAAGGCCAGAATTGAGAGGAAGTATGGGGCCAAAGCTGAGTACTCTTAGGAGAGTCTTTGCCATGAGTGGGGCAGAGGCTTCACAATCTGAGGAGTTGATTCGAGGTAAATGTGTAATTAAAGGCAGATTGCTTGATGTGTTGTTTGACTCAGGTGCTATGCACTCTTTTGTGTCTGTGGACTATGTGAAGTGCCTGGGTTTGCATGTGTCTAAATTGTCATGCAATGTTGTGGTGACTACCCTTATGGGTAAACCGGTCGTAACATTATGTGTGTGTTTAAGATGCTCTATAAAGTGCATGGTAGGGAGTTTGAGGTGGACTTTTTTTTGCCTTTTTCCCAGCTGGATGTGATTTAGGGAATGGATTGGCTAGCTGCCAACCATGTGCTGCTAGAATACAGAGAGAAGACGTTGACATTTGGTGCATCGATGTCAAAAAATTTTGAGACTTTTGTGTCATGGTGTGTGGGAGAACACAATGAATGCTAAGCCGGAGTATATCCCGGTGGTAACTACTTCAAGTGCTCAGAGTAGCTACACAATTGAGCGCCTAGCTACTTCAAGTGCCCAGAGTAGCTGCGCAGTAAGCGCGTAACCACTTCAAGTGCACAGAGTAGCTACGCGTGAGGATCCTCCCATGTAGAACACTTGCGCGTAGACACTTCAACCATGTAAAGTGTCTACGCAAAAGTAACAGAATTTTAAATATCACTTCTAAGTGTCAACTTTGGACTATTTGAGTTCTTAAATCAATTTTAGAACCTTCTAAAAGACCTTTGATGCTAGAATTCTTAGAGATTAATGTGTAGAAAGGAAAAAGGCAGGAAAAACCTTATAAATAGAAGTTAGAGGTGATTTTTGGGATTTTCATTTGGGGCAAAGCAACAATTTGGGGTGCATTTCTGGGTGCAGTCTCGCTGTAGCAAAATTCTGTAGAAACCAGAGTGCAGTTTTTTCTTAGTTTTTCGCTGCAGCGAGAGGGCATGACGCTACAGTGAGATCCCTCGCTGCAATGAGAGTATCTCGCTGTAGCGAGAGTATCGTGACCAGAAAAGGATTTTTAAGAGGTTAGGGTTCGGGGAGGGTTATTTCTCCCTCTCTCTTCCGAAGTCTCTTGGATCCTTTCATTCCCAAACCCTTTTCCACCGATTAATTGCCTCCAAAGCCGTTCGGAAGCTAGACTGAAGGTTGAATCCATGTGGGAAACGCTGGAGGTGAGTTTTAAAACGGATATGGTTTTCTTTTTTCCTCTCTTTTCTTGTTTTTGGTGATTTTTGGGGATTTTCATTTGGTTTCTCCGTGAGGGGAGCACTTCTTGGTGGATTTAACGTGTGGGTCTTCCGATCCGAGGTAAAGGAGACTCTACCCTATCTCAATGTGTTGCATTCTGTGTGTTTTTTGATTAATGCAATGTGGCTAAGATAGGAGTAGAAATTTTGTGTTTGATGGAAATTACTGTGCAATGTGATGTGTGCTGGAATAGTTAGGTCTCGTGGGGGTGATGTGTGTGATGAGATGCCATTGATGGGTGAATTAATGATATTGTGAATAAAGGAAGGCTATGTGCCGTATATTGTGGATAAAATATAGGCTATGTGTCGTGTAATATGAATTGAATATAGGTTGTGTGCCGTGTGCAAGCATGAATATTGCGTGTGTGAATGGAATGTATGTGAATGGGGCGTGTAGCACTATTATAATATGCTGTGAATGGTTCAGCGATACACTGAGAGTGTGAAAGATGAAGACGGTAGAAATACCTTGGGAAGAAGAGAGTGGTGGTGACATCAACTGTGGAACAGGTGCACCACGGGCCACACACTCTCTCCTTTGCTGAGCGACCCGTGACTGCCCACGTGGTATCCATGAGGGGGGTAACCGGCGACCATTCATGGTGTAAATCTGTGATCACAGTACCATAGTGAGTGTGGCTGGCGTGCGTGTGCACGTGATTGTTATTAATTATAATTTTGAATGTGAAGTGTGTTGGTACCGTGAATGCATTGATGTTAAATTGAAATGTATTGGATAATGATGCTGTTTGTGTTATATCTGTATAGATGTGTTGGAAATGAGTTAGAGGTGAGACTCTATGTTTGATTATGTTTTGGTAGTGTAGAGTACTCACCCTTACATTTATTTTTCAGGTAATTAAGACGATCAGCATCGAACTCAGTGAAGGGGTAGATGGAACTGCTATAGGACTTAGGATATTATTTTGAAAACTGTTGTATTTGAATAAGTCCTGTAGCAACTGTTTGATGTAATTTATAACCCCCTTTCTTTATTTGAGAGGTTTGATGAAACTTGGATTGAAAATGAAAATTTTATTATTTCAAAAAATTGCGAAATTCCTTATTTATTGAAATTAAGTTCAAGGTGTTACAATTTTAGTATCAGAGCAGTTCATCCAAACCAGACTGGGGTATCGAGCTAAAGTGTCCAAGATAAGTGTTGATTGTTTTGTTTGCCTAAACTATAATGTATAAATTGATCTAATGTGCTAGAATGTGATTGCTAACTTGTTGTAGCTAGATTGAATATGTCTAGTAGAGGTAGAGGTAGAGGTAGAGGTAGAGTAGCTAGAGGTTCGAATGACCTCATGGAATGCATGGCTTAGATTCTGGAAGCCATGGTGCACAATCAAGGGTGAGAGCAGACTGAGTATCGAGAGTTATCTGCCTTCACTAGGCATGATCCTCCAAAGTTTGAGAGGGTATTCAATCCTGAAGGAGCCCAAAGGTGGGTGGCTAATGTGGAGAAGATCTTCAATGCAATGGGGTGCCGTGAGGAGAACAAGGTTGCCTATGCCACCTACTTGCTGTGTGGGGAGGCTGAGGACTGGTGAAGGTTTGCCGGTCAGACCCTGCCACAGGAAGATGGCTATATCCAGTGGGAAACATTCAAGACCATCTTTCTAGGGAACTACTTTCCCTGCGACCTAAGGAAGTAGAAAGCTAGGGAGTTCCTTGAACTGAAGCAAGGAAGTATGATTGTAAGGGAATATGCAGCTAAGTTCCAAGAGCTGATGAAGTACTGGCCTCATTATTAGCATGGCAATGGAGAGGAGGATCTATGTACTCAGTTTGAGCATGGATTGATGCCGGACATCCGAGCTGCGGTCAGTGTGTTTCAGCTGACAGATTTGCCCACCCTGGTGAGCAAGAGTAGAATTTTTGAAGCTAACTCAAGAGGGAAGACGGTGGACACTAGGGGAGCCAGCCCAGTGAGGCAAGATAGAAGGCCCCCTAAGTTCTCAAGGGGACCATACTCGGGATCAAATAGCTCTCAATCTTGAGGGAGTTCATCTCAAGAGAAGAGTAGTCGGAGTAGTTCAAGATCGAGTTCTTTCAGAGGGCCGCTTAAATGCTTCAGGTGTGGAGGGCCACACATGGTGAAAGACTGCCCACAATCGAGGATAACTTGCAACAACTGTGGGAAGTTGGGGCACATTGCCAATAAGTGCTGGGCTGCTAAGAGAAGCGGTAGTGCAAGTGTAGCTCAGAGGCCGGAATCAAGAGGAAGTACGGGGCAGAAGCCGAGCATTCCTGGCAGAGTCTTTGTGATACACATTTTCTATCGTAGTACTTAAATGGTGTAATTCACTACTAGCAAGTGTACTAGGTAGTTGTAGCAAGTTATAAAATGTGAAAATCAGATTGAGTCTCAAGTACCATCCTCTAGGATCTTATTTTTAATCACAATTCATAAGATAATAACCATTTGCACCAAACAATTCATTGAACAGATTTCAATATGCAAGAAAGTAAAATTCAAAATTAAAGAAATAAGAAATTGTTAAAAATATAATATTAACTTGTACTATTAGAATGAATTACGAATGGAGGAAAGTTAGGAATTTATTTCACTAGAATATCAATATCAATTCAGTTCTGCCTCTGAACATTCAAGCAGTTGATTGATTGACAATCGGTTTCTCTTTACAATAACCAAAGATTGATTCCTCAACTCATTGGTCCTAATATTCAACCAAATCTCCCTAATTCCTTAGGCCAAATTTAGTTCAATATTGCATTATGAATTAAAACCGAAAGATTGCAAAACTAAGACCACTTATCCCTAAGAAAATTAATAGTTTTGGTGATTAATTCAGATCCAAGCAACAAACCCAATTTCCATTAGTGAAGGTTACTCTTTGATTAATCAATTGAATTTCCATTCAAAGATCAATTAAACATAGAATTAATCCCTTAATTAAATCAAATACTCAAAGTTCAGAGTCAAAACAAAATCAATATATCAATTCTAGATCCATAAATCCCTAACAAAAAGAGTTAGAAACACATTACAATGAAATAGAGAGAAGTAAGAAGGAAAGAAGATGAAAAGCAGAGAGCTATCTCCATAACTTTGCCTTCCCCCATATTCCTCTAGCAAAGAAGAACAAAAGTCGTTCCTCTCTTCTCCCTCTGACATCCCTTGGAAGTTAAAATGGTTACAAAATGAATAACAAAAACTAAAAAAATGACAAAAAGCTGCTTTTCTAAGTTTCTAATTCCTATTTATAGAGTTCCTCTAATTCTTCGACTTAACCCTTGAAATTCTGATAGTTAGTTATCCCCAGGTGTTCTGGAATCTTCTAAAAGTGATACAGAAGCTTCAAACATCCAAAATTGACAAAAAGAAGAAGTTATAAAGTTGCAGAATTCATTGCCAAAACGCGTAGTGGTTGAAGTGAAGGTGCGCGATTGCGCGCCTTGGCTGTATGTGATCTGCGTTCCCACGCGCTTAGCGCCAAGGCTTCAACTGATGTGCGTTGTCACGCGCAAAGTTCCAGTCTAGGCTTTACTTGGATGCTCAGTTTCGTGTTGCCACGCCCTGCACTATGAGTTGCAACGCACTCTTGCGCGCCAAGGCTTCAAGTGATGTGCGTTTCAACGCACAACACTTCAATGGATGCTTCTTCTATGTGCTTAGCTCTGCGTTGCTACGCCATCTGCTATGTGTTTCCACTCTCTGTTGCACGCCAAAGCGCCAGGTGATGTGCATTTCAACGCAATGGCAGTTATCCAGGTTCAGTTACTGGAGTGTTAACATCACTCAGAGTAGCCACTCTGACCCAGTGTTGTATTTTGTTCTTTCCATGTTCAAACACCAATCACTTGGAGTTGTAACGCCTAACTCTTAGGATTTCTTCAAGCTTGATTCTTTGACTATTCTTCTTCAATTTCAGCTTTTAATCCTTCCTTTAAGCACTTTCAACAACTTTCCATCTTTTTGCATGAACTCCTAAAAATCTAAACAAAACAACAATTTATACTAATTATTTTATTTTTGTGATCTTTTCAAGTTTATTTTAGAACTATTTTCCTAATTATTAACCAAAAACTATGCTAAAAACATGGTAAAATATGGATTTATCACCACCCTAAACTTAGAATTTTTGCTTGTCCTCAAGCAAATCAAATCAAACACAAGGGAAAGGGAAAAATCCAATTGACAAGAATTCAATCATCAAACTGATTTTTCAACATTTCTAATACCCAATTCTGTATCTTTCTGATTTCTCATCCAAGTCAAGTTATTCATCCATTGATCAACATGATCATTACACTGTTTTAACCACTTAATCAACAAAAACATGTCATTTGAATTCATGTAATTCAGCAAAGTTTCATATGAGCAAAATTGAAAAATATGTTCACAGCTCACAAGTAGTGTTTCCCTCATCACTCAATTAGTGTTTAGGCTCAATATTTGCTCTCAAAATCATCATTTTTACTACACTCTACCATAGGCTTGCATAAATTCTCAATCTCCTCTAAAAAAAATGTAACAAATCACATATCAAGAGGACTTTTCAGGTGAAATTGTGGTTAAAGGAAAGGTAGGTGTTCAATCAATTTGGGAAACAATGCAAGTTATGCCAAACAGAAAAGATGCAATTCAAGTAGATGATATTCAGAATTTAGCATGAGATTGCATTCTCTTTTCTTCCATTCAATTCTGCACAACATTTTCTGAATTTTTGAAATATTTCAAGTGCTTTTCATATATCAGTTTATGCATTTATGCATAAATTTCTTTCTGTTTTTCACTTTTCCTATTTCTTCTTTTCAATACTTTTCTTTTTCATTCAATCATTCTTTTCAAATGACTCATACTTTGCTGTTACCCACCCCAAACTTAAAACTTTGGTTGACCTTAAGCAATGTCATACAATATCACAACATGCCACCCCAAACTTAATTCTTAAAATCATTTTTGGTTAAACTTAAATTTCCTTCTTCTTATTTGGAAAGGTGTCATGGTTTTTCAGTAGGGCTTGAATTGAAGTTTACCAAAAGGGTGAACTAGGATTTTCAGCACAAGGGAGGTTTATTTAGGTTCTAAGCATACACAAGGAAGGCCTCCATCATATATGTGACTTTAACATATTACCAATTCAATCAAGAACAATGCAAGTTCTAGAGGTGCAACAAAATATGAGATCCATTTCACACATCAAGAAATGTTATGCATGAGGCTCAAGTCTCACCAAGGAATTAAAGTGAAAATATTAAACAATCAAGCTCACAATCTACTTTTTCAGAATTGAATGCACAGAATGGCAAGACTACCTCATTTTGAAATTGTTAAGTGTGACAATAATGTGAGAATGGGAAAAATAACTTAAAAGAATTTGAAATTCAGAATTCACAGAATCTCACTATATTCGATTATTTCAAAAGATACAGTTCAATG
>NW_020874291.1:9559879-9562810 GCF_003935025.1 Abrus precatorius | reverse complement strand
AAACCCTAAACCCTAAACCCTAAACCCTAAACCCTAAACCCTAAACCCTAAACCCTAAACCCTAAACCCTAAACCCTAAACCCTAAACCCTAAACCCTAAACCCTAAACCCTAAACCCTAAACCCTAAACCCTAAACCCTAAACCCTAAACCCTAAACCCTAAACCCTAAACCCTAAACCCTAAACCCTAAACCCTAAACCCTAAACCCTAAACCCTAAACCCTAAACCCTAAACCCTAAACCCTAAACCCTAAACCCTAAACCCTAAACCCTAAACCCTAAACCCTAAACCCTAAACCCTAAACCCTAAACCCTAAACCCTAAACCCTAAACCCTAAACCCTAAACCCTAAACCCTAAACCCTAAACCCTAAACCCTAAACCCTAAACCCTAAACCCTAAACCCTAAACCCTAAACCCTAAACCCTAAACCCTAAACCCTAAACCCTAAACCCTAAACCCTAAACCCTAAACCCTAAACCCTAAACCCTAAACCCTAAACCCTAAACCCTAAACCCTAAACCCTAAACCCTAAAACCCTAAACCCTAAACCCTAAACCCTAAACCCTAAACCCTAAACCCTAAACCCTAAACCCTAAACCCTAAACCCTAAACCCTAAACCCTAAACCCTAAACCCTAAACCCTAAACCCTAAACCCTAAACCCTAAACCCTAAACCCTAAACCCTAAACCCTAAACCCTAAACCCTAAACCCTAAACCCTAAACCCTAAACCCTAAACCCTAAACCCTAAACCCTAAACCCTAAACCCTAAACCCTAAACCCTAAACCCTAAACCCTAAACCCTAAACCCTAAACCCTAAACCCTAAACCCTAAACCCTAAACCCTAAACCCTAAACCCTAAACCCTAAACCCTAAACCCTAAACCCTAAACCCTAAACCCTAAACCCTAAACCCTAAACCCTAAACCCTAAACCCTAAACCCTAAACCCTAAACCCTAAACCCTAAACCCTAAACCCTAAACCCTAAACCCTAAACCCTAAACCCTAAACCCTAAACCCTAAACCCTAAACCCTAAACCCTAAACCCTAAACCCTAAACCCTAAACCCTAAACCCTAAACCCTAAACCCTAAACCCTAAACCCTAAACCCTAAACCCTAAACCCTAAACCCTAAACCCTAAACCCTAAACCCTAAACCCTAAACCCTAAACCCTAAACCCTAAACCCTAAACCCTAAACCCTAAACCCTAAACCCTAAACCCTAAACCCTAAACCCTAAACCCTAAACCCTAAACCCTAAACCCTAAACCCTAAACCCTAAACCCTAAACCCTAAACCCTAAACCCTAAACCCTAAACCCTAAACCCTAAACCCTAAACCCTAAACCCTAAACCCTAAACCCTAAACCCTAAACCCTAAACCCTAAACCCTAAACCCTAAACCCTAAACCCTAAACCCTAAACCCTAAACCCTAAACCCTAAACCCTAAACCCTAAACCCTAAACCCTAAACCCTAAACCCTAAACCCTAAACCCTAAACCCTAAACCCTAAACCCTAAACCCTAAACCCTAAACCCTAAACCCTAAACCCTAAACCCTAAACCCTAAACCCTAAACCCTAAACCCTAAACCCTAAACCCTAAACCCTAAACCCTAAACCCTAAACCCTAAACCCTAAACCCTAAACCCTAAACCCTAAACCCTAAACCCTAAACCCTAAACCCTAAACCCTAAACCCTAAACCCTAAACCCTAAACCCTAAACCCTAAACCCTAAACCCTAAACCCTAAACCCTAAACCCTAAACCCTAAACCCTAAACCCTAAACCCTAAACCCTAAACCCTAAACCCTAAACCCTAAACCCTAAACCCTAAACCCTAAACCCTAAACCCTAAACCCTAAACCCTAAACCCTAAACCCTAAACCCTAAACCCTAAACCCTAAACCCTAAACCCTAAACCCTAAACCCTAAACCCTAAACCCTAAACCCTAAACCCTAAACCCTAAACCCTAAACCCTAAACCCTAAACCCTAAACCCTAAACCCTAAACCCTAAACCCTAAACCCTAAACCCTAAACCCTAAACCCTAAACCCTAAACCCTAAACCCTAAACCCTAAACCCTAAACCCTAAACCCTAAACCCTAAACCCTAAACCCTAAACCCTAAACCCTAAACCCTAAACCCTAAACCCTAAACCCTAAACCCTAAACCCTAAACCCTAAACCCTAAACCCTAAACCCTAAACCCTAAACCCTAAACCCTAAACCCTAAACCCTAAACCCTAAACCCTAAACCCTAAACCCTAAACCCTAAACCCTAAACCCTAAACCCTAAACCCTAAACCCTAAACCCTAAACCCTAAACCCTAAACCCTAAACCCTAAACCCTAAACCCTAAACCCTAAACCCTAAACCCTAAACCCTAAACCCTAAACCCTAAACCCTAAACCCTAAACCCTAAACCCTAAACCCTAAACCCTAAACCCTAAACCCTAAACCCTAAACCCTAAACCCTAAACCCTAAACCCTAAACCCTAAACCCTAAACCCTAAACCCTAAACCCTAAACCCTAAACCCTAAACCCTAAACCCTAAACCCTAAACCCTAAACCCTAAACCCTAAACCCTAAACCCTAAACCCTAAACCCTAAACCCTAAACCCTAAACCCTAAACCCTAAACCCTAAACCCTAAACCCTAAACCCTAAACCCTAAACCCTAAACCCTAAACCCTAAACCCTAAACCCTAAACCCTAAACCCTAAACCCTAAACCCTAAACCCTAAACCCTAAACCCTAAACCCTAAACCCTAAACCCTAAACCCTAAACCCTAAACCCTAAACCCTAAACCCTAAACCCTAAACCCTAAACCCTAAACCCTAAACCCTAAACCCTAAACCCTAAACCCTAAACCCTAAACCCTAAACCCTAAACCCTAAACCCTAAACCCTAAACCCTAAACCCTAAAC
>NW_020874291.1:9507379-9549879 GCF_003935025.1 Abrus precatorius | reverse complement strand
AAACCCTAAACCCTAAACCCTAAACCCTAAACCCTAAACCCTAAACCCTAAACCCTAAAACCCTAAACCCTAAACCCTAAACCCTAAACCCTAAACCCTAAAACCCTAAACCCTAAACCCTAAACCCTAAACCCTAAACCCTAAACCCTAAACCCTAAACCCTAAACCCTAAACCCTAAACCCTAAACCCTAAACCCTAAACCCTAAACCCTAAACCCTAAACCCTAAACCCTAAACCCTAAACCCTAAACCCTAAACCCTAAACCCTAAACCCTAAACCCTAAACCCTAAACCCTAAACCCTAAACCCTAAACCCTAAACCCTAAACCCTAAACCCTAAACCCTAAACCCTAAACCCTAAAACCCTAAACCCTAAACCCTAAACCCTAAACCCTAAACCCTAAACCCTAAACCCTAAACCCTAAACCCTAAACCCTAAACCCTAAACCCCTAAACCCTAAACCCTAAACCCTAAACCCTAAACCCTAAACCCTAAACCCTAAACCCTAAACCCTAAACCCTAAACCCTAAACCCTAAACCCTAAACCCTAAACCCTAAACCCTAAACCCTAAACCCTAAACCCTAAACCCTAAACCCTAAACCCTAAACCCTAAACCCTAAACCCTAAACCCTAAACCCTAAACCCTAAACCCTAAACCCTAAACCCTAAACCCTAAACCCTAAACCCTAAACCCTAAACCCTAAACCCTAAACCCCTAAACCCTAAACCCTAAACCCTAAACCCTAAAACCCTAAACCCTAAACCCTAAACCCTAAACCCTAAACCCTAAAACCCTAAACCCTAAACCCTAAACCCTAAACCCTAAACCCTAAACCCTAAACCCTAAACCCTAAACCCTAAACCCTAAACCCTAAACCCTAAACCCTAAACCCTAAACCCTAAACCCTAAACCCTAAACCCTAAACCCTAAACCCTAAACCCTAAAACCCTAAACCCTAAACCCTAAACCCTAAACCCTAAACCCTAAACCCTAAAACCCTAAACCCTAAACCCTAAACCCTAAACCCTAAAACCCTAAACCCTAAACCCTAAACCCTAAACCCTAAACCCTAAACCCTAAACCCTAAACCCTAAACCCTAAACCCTAAACCCTAAACCCTAAACCCTAAACCCTAAACCCTAAACCCTAAACCCTAAACCCTAAAAAACCCTAAACCCTAAACCCTAAACCCTAAACCCTAAAACCCTAAACCCTAAACCCTAAACCCTAAACCCTAAACCCTAAACCCTAAACCCTAAACCCTAAACCCTAAACCCCTAAACCCTAAACCCTAAACCCTAAACCCTAAACCCTAAACCCTAAACCCTAAACCCTAAACCCTAAACCCTAAACCCTAAACCCTAAACCCTAAACCCTAAACCCTAAACCCTAAACCCTAAACCCTAAACCCTAAACCCTAAACCCTAAACCCTAAACCCTAAACCCTAAACCCTAAACCCTAAACCCTAAACCCTAAACCCTAAACCCTAAACCCTAAACCCCTAAACCCTAAACCCTAAACCCTAAACCCCTAAACCCTAAACCCCTAAACCCTAAACCCTAAACCCTAAACCCTAAACCCCTAAACCCTAAACCCTAAACCCTAAACCCTAAACCCTAAACCCTAAACCCTAAACCCTAAACCCTAAACCCTAAACCCTAAACCCTAAACCCTAAACCCTAAACCCTAAACCCTAAACCCTAAACCCTAAACCCTAAACCCTAAACCCTAAACCCTAAACCCTAAACCCTAAACCCTAAACCCTAAACCCTAAACCCTAAACCCCAAACCCTAAACCCCAAACCCCAAACCCCAAACCCCAAACCCCAAACCCCAAACCCCAAACCCCAAACCCCAAACCCCAAACCCCAAACCCCAAACCCCAAACCCCAAACCCAAACCCTAAACCCCAAACCCCAAACCCCAAACCCCAAACCCCAAACCCCAAACCCCAAACCCCAAACCCCAAACCCCAAACCCCAAACCCCAAACCCCAAACCCCAAACCCCAAACCCCAAACCCCAAACCCCAAACCCCAAACCCCAAACCCCAAACCCCAAACCCCAAACCCCAAACCCCAAACCCCAAACCCCAAACCCCAAACCCCAACCCCAAACCCCAAACCCCAAACCCCAAACCCCAAACCCCAAACCCCAAACCCCAAACCCCAAACCCCAAACCCCAAACCTAACCCCAAACCCCCTAACCCCAACCCCTAACCCCTAACCCCTAACCCCTAACCCCCTAACCCCTAACCCCTAAACCCTAAACCCCTAACCCCTAAGCCCTAAACCCCTAACCCCCTAAGCCCTACGCCCTAAACCCTAAACCCTATCGTCATCATTGCATACTTGAGTGGATGCAACTCTGAAGAGTGTAGTGCCATATTGCAGAAAAAAGTTTATTTGAGAATTGCAAGCCTGTTGTCCAACCTCAAAGAAGACTCAACCTAACTATGAAAGAGGTAGTGAGGCAAGAAGTGATTAAACTACTTGATGCATGAGTTATTTATCCAATTTCAGATAGTTCATGGGTAAGTCTGGTTCATGTGGTGCCTAAGAAATGAGGTATAACTGTTGTTCCAAATGAAAAAATTGAATTAATACCTACTAGGACAGTAACCGGATGGCGAATGTGTATAGATTATAGGAAGTTGAATGATGCATCAAGGAAAGATCATTTTCCTCTTCCATTTGCTGACCAAATGCTGGAGAGATTGGCTGGATTTGACTACTATTGTTTCCTAGATGGATATTCTGGTTACAACCAGATTGCAGTTGATCCAAGAGACCAAGAAAAGACAGCATTCACTTGTCCTTTTGGAGTTTTTGCATATAGGAGGATGCCATTTGGGTTGTGCAATGCTCCAGCCACTTTTCAAAGGTGTATGCTGTCCATTTTTTCTGATATGATTGAAAGAATTATAGAAGTTTTTATGGATGACTTTTCTATATTTAGTAATTCTTTTGATAAGTGTCTAGCTAATCTATCTTTTGTTTTGCAGTGTTGCCAAGACTCAAACCTTGTACTTAATTGGGAAAAATGCCATTTTATGGTACAAGAAGGGATAGTCTTAGGAAGTGGATCCTGCAAAAGTTGAAGTAATTGAGAAGCTGCCTCCACTTGTAAATGTTAGAGGAGTAAGAAGTTTTTTGGGACATGCTGGATTCTATCGAAGGTTCATTAAAGACTTCTCTAAAATTGCAAAGCCATTGAGTGAGTTGCTGAGTAAGGATACAGAATTTGTTATTGATGATAAGTGCTTAGTAGCTTTTAACACTTTGAAAGAGAAATTAATTTCTACACCTGTACTTGTTAAACCAGATTGGGAATATCCTTTTTAACTGATGTGTGATGCTAGTGATGTAGCTATAGGAGTAGTTTTAAGCCAAAGAAAAGACAAAAAACTGCATGTTATTCATTATGCTAGTAGAGTTCTTAACCTTGCACAAATCAATTATACTCCTACTGAAAAAGAACTCTTAGCAATAGTTTTTGCATTTGATAAGTTTCGGTCTTACTTAATAGGATCAAAGGTTATAGTTTACACTGACCATGCTGCTCTTAAGTACCTTTTGTCAAAACAGGATGCAAAGCCCAGGTTATTAAGATGGATCCTTCTTCTTCAAGAATTCGAGTTATAAATCAAAGACACGAAAGGGAAAGAGAATGGTGTTGGTGACCACTTGTCAAGATTACCACTTGAAGCCATACCATTTGAAGTGGAACAAATAAAAGAAGAATTTCCAGATGAAAGCCTATTCAAGATTAAATCACAGCCTTGGTTTGCTGATATAGCCAACTTCAAAGCTACACATTATGTTCCAAATTGGATGAATTGGCAGCAGAGAAAGAAGTTCTTCCATGACAGCAAGTATTATGTTTGGGAAGATCCACTGCTATTCAAAATTGGAATAGATGGACTGCTGAGAAGGTGTATACCAGAGGAAGAGCAACAGCCAAGGTCCTGCAATTTGTTCTTTTCTGGCCAACTTTGTTCAAAGATGCTAAGAACTATGTGGAAAGGTGTGATAGATGCCAAAGAATGGGGAATATATCTAGGAAACATGAGATGTCATTGCAAAATATACTTGAAGTAGAATTGTTTGACATGTGGGGAATAGACTTCATGGGTCCTTTCCCTAGTTCATTTTCAAATGAGTACATGCTAGTAGCAGTGGACTATGTGTCCAAATGGGTGGAAGCAATTCCTACTAGAACCAATGATGCTAAGACTGTTATTGCATTCATCAAAAAAATATTTTCTCAAGATTTGGAGTGCCCAGAATTCTTATAAGTGATGGAGGAAGCCATTTCTGCAACAAGTATCTAGAATCAGTCCTAGAGAAGTATGGAGTAAAGCATAGAATAGCTACACCCTATCACCCTCAAACAAGTGGTCAAGTGGAGGTTTCCAACAGAGAAATAAAATAGATTTTGGAGAAAGTGGTTAGTAGTTCAAGGAAGGACTGGTCCAAGAAAGTGGATGATGCTTTGTGGGCATACAGGGCAGCCTTGAAGACACCAATTGGCATGTCTCCTTATCAGTTAGTGTATGGAAAAGCTTTCCATTTACCAGTGGAACTAGAACATAAAGCCTTTTGCGCTGTAAAATGGTTGAATTTTGATCAAGTTAATGCAGGAAACAAAAGACTGTTACAGCTGCATGAATTAGACGAGTTCAGACTCAATGCATATGAAAATGCCAAAATATACAAGGAAAGGACCAAAAAGCTGCATGACAGATTCATTCTAAAAAGGGATATCAAACCTGGGCAGTCTGTGTTACTTTTCAATTCAAGGTTGAGATTGTTTCCAGGGAAGTTAAAATCTAAGTGGTTTGGACCTTTTGTGGTGAAAGAGGTATTTCCATATGGTGTTGTACTAATAGCAGATCCAAAGGATGGGAGAGAGTTCAAGGTGAATGGACAAAGATTGAAAATCTACCTTGGAGGTCAAATTGAGAAAGCCCAAGTGTGCTTGAAATTGGTTCCTCTTGAGTGAGGAACAACTAATGTCAAGCTAGTGACATTAAAGAAGCGCTTTGTGAGAGGCAACTCACATTTCTAACCCATTTTAAACTTTCTGTAGTATTTTAGAATTCTGCATATGCATGTTTTGTAATTTTCTGCTTTTCTGCAATTTGATTCTGCTGCATATCTCTGCTGAGGTGAAATTAGTACTTGAATTGAGATCTAATGTTTAGAATGTGTATCTGCAAAATTAGAAATCTGTATAATCATGTTTTACCATTTTATCCAAGTTCTGCAAATATGTTGCTACAACTGTTTTTCTGAATTGAATCTGATAAATAATTAGAGATTTGGAATTGAGAGAAGTAAATTAAAGGATTAGAGTATGAGAAGTGAGTTAATTGAGAGTTGAGATGAATTTGATTAATGAAAGGAGTCACTATGTTGCAGGAAAGAAGCTACGCAAAGAATACATTTTGAGGATCTCTGTTGGAACAATCACTTTTACTGACAAAAGTGATCACACAGAGGCATCAAGGTAAAAACGCTCCTCTGGAACACTCACTCTTACTGATGAGAGTGATTACGCAGAGACATATGGAAAAATTAATTCTCTGGAACGCTTCCTTTTTCTGACAAAAGTGGCTACACACAGGTAAGTATAACTTGGACCTCCGTGCGTTATTACTTTTATTAACAAAAGTTGCAACATAGCTGCGCGTTATCACTTTTCCCAGCAATAGTGATAGCGTGCCCCTTACTCTAAAAAATACACTCTCTGGAACATTCACTCTTATGAATAATAGTGATAACACTGGGACTTTTAATAACATAAAGGTCACTTTTACTCTCAAAAGTAGCCACGTGCTTAAGCGTGCCTATAAATACTGCTAAGGGTGAATACGCACATACACTTTTAAACCTAAAAATCCTTCCCTCTCTGAGAGCTCTCTAACCCTCAATCTCTACATTGCGCTTTAGAAGATTTTTCTTCCCTGTTCCATATTTGAGCATCATTTCTACATCTCCAACCAAGGTACATTTCCTTTATTTCTACATCTCCAACCAAGGATAACCAGGAATGTTTTGAGCCATTTAAATCAATCTGGGGAATAGAAAATACTGAGATTAGGTTTTACTGTAATTTGAGTTTTCTGAGAAGATTCAATTCTGCATTGCACTTTTCACATTAACAAACTTCTGCAGAAATTGACTTGACCTAAAAAGATTGAATTTGAGTTTTGATTGAAAGATATTGAATTTGAAAGTTTGAAATTATTTATTGTACTGTGTTCTGCATGTATTGTTTTGGAAAATATCGAGATTAGTGTTGGGAAACTATTCTGATATTATTTGCTTCAAGAATGGAATAGACAATACTCTGAATTGGTCTTTCCCTATCAACTATGACATTTCTACTGGGATAATTGAAATTGCATTGCACGCTATATGTACCACATTTCTGCAGCATTTTAGTTGACTTAAATAGAATTGTGTGAATTGGCTGATTAGAAATTTCTGATTAAAATTTCCTGCTGTGGTGGAATCACTTCTACATTATTCTAAAAATAACAATAAGTGAGTTACAGCAATATTTTTGAAAAATTGGATGAGACCTAGATGATTCCTCTGTGTTAACCTGATATGTTTTAAGAGTGCCTACTCTGAACTTATATATGAGGATTTAACATGCTTTGACTGTGAATGCTTACATTTGTGCAGTTGTGTGTAGGTAGTTATATGTTGATTTATCTTGACAATAGACTGCATGTTATATTGTTAGAAGAATTAAATTCTGTTTGATTGAATTTTCTTCAATACAAAAATCTATATTATCACAGCTGGATATTACAATATTAAAATGTCCAATTGCTTCTTTATTTGCAGAAACTGAAAAAATGGTTAGAACTTCTCTAAACACACTAGTTGGACCTTCTAAGAAGAAGCAAGCTGAATCCTCCAACACTCTAAGAAGGAGATCCAGCAGAAATCTTCAAGCTGGATCAGCGAAGAGGGCCAGAACTGATGGTGTCTCAAGCTCCTCACCCATTGAAATTTCTGACCCACCTCAGCCAAGAACAGTTGCACCTTCAAGCTCCTCACCCACTGCAACCCATGACCCAAGGTTCAAGAGCATTGCTCACGAAAACTTCTTCAAAGCCAATATCCTGAGGAGGAAAATTGTCCCTGATAGAGCATTCAAAATTGCTGGGGACAATTATCCAGAATACAGAGAAAGGATTCAGAAGATGGGATGGGATTTCTTCTGTTATGCAGCTGGCCTAGGTTGGAGGGAAATAACTCAGGAATTTTATGCAAATGCCATGAGGTTCAAGGTAACTAAAATCCCTAAGTACAGCACAATGGTCAAAGGGATGAGGATAGACTTCAGTCCTGCCAATATCAACAGGGTGCTAGAAATCAATGTTGAAAGACACCCTGCACAGCTGGATTTCAACACATTCAGGAAGAGTCCTGATATTGATTATGTGCAAATTTTGGAGAAAATTGGCAGACCAGGTACAACTTGGAAATTGAATCAGGCCAAGAAACCAAATGTATAATCACCAAGAACTTGCTACCCTTTGCCAAGGTATGGAGCATGTTCATCCTGAATTCTTTCATGCCAGTAAAACATAGCTCAACCTTGGCAATGAAGAGAGCTGAATTGCTGTTTGGGATAGTTATGGATATGTACATTGATGTGGGGGAGATAATAAGTGACTGCATCCTTAATATTCTGAAGACCAAGAGGGATTCTTTGGCCTTCCCTTCAATCATCACACTGCTCTGTGAAGATGCAGGAGTAGAGTTTAGGGAATATCAAGAAAAGATCAGTGCTGCACCCCCCATCTCCGCATCTATGGTAAAAGAAATTTATGCCACCATTTCTTGCACCTCCGCAGCCCTAATTCCTTCCCAATATAAAAAGGAGAAACCAATGCTGATGAGAGATGCATTGAAGCTGATGGCTGATAAACAAAATCAACTTGCTGAAAGGCAAACTCATCTACACAGCAGTCTCAAAGCTAGAACAATGCTGCTGGAATGTGTGATGCTCAATATTGGACAAAAGCTGGGAATGACTAAAGAGGAGATGTACCACACACCTGATTTGGCAGACAATGCTCAGTGTTTACGATCCTCTGTGTTTAAAGATTTACCAGTTTATAAAACACATATCCCTCAGCCAGTAGAGGAAGAAATGGTAGAAAAAGAGGCGGTGGAGGAAGAAGAAGAAGAATCCGAAGAAGAGGAGGAAGCCACCTCAGAGGAGGAAGATGTAGCAGATGACTAGTTTAGGAATTTATTTTCTGTCATTAGGAATTGTGTAAATTTCTGTAGTTTCAAACTTTTGGGGTTGTAATTACAATTTGGTACAATTTCGTTTAATTTTCACACATCTGTTTTGCATTTATGTTAGTTTTCCAATTAATTGCTTTTTCCTTGACAATTGATGAAATTTTGGTGTTTTATGCAGAAAATGTCACAATCACAAATCACTCACACACAATGGATGATGACACTTGCACAAGCTGCCATGAAAGGGGGGTTTCATTCTCTACCTCTTGTTCATGTGTTAGCTTCACATTACACTGAAATTATTTCTGAAAATCACCAAAATATTAGAATAGATATTAAACTGCTAGTTATGAATCAAATGATGCTAATTGTTAGTTCTGTGAATTCTGTTTGAATCTTTTTAAGTTGTTTTTCCCATTCTCAAAATGAAATCACACTTGTATTTTCAAAATGAGGCAGTCTTGCCACTAGGTGCATATAATTCTGAAAAGTGAATTGTGAGTTCATTGATTAGCATGTCACTTATAAATCCCTAGTGAGACTTGAGTTGCATTCTGCTTTTTATGTGTGATTGATCATATTTTGCTGCATTCTCTAGAACCTGCCTTGTTTCTTGGTTGAATATGCAATTTACAGTTTCACATATATGATGGAGGCCATGTTTGATTATACCTAGTCAGCCTAAATGCCTTCCTTTATGATTGAATGTCTTAGTTCACCCCTTTGAGCTTAATATCCCTTTTCTTGAAATTCTCTCATTATAAGCCTTGCTGAAAAACCAATTTTACCATTCAAAAGAAAAGAGGCATAGTGAGTTTAATTAAGAATGAGTTTTAAAACTAAGTTTGGGGTGGCATCCAGATTTTAATTGCTTGAGGACAAGCAATGTTCTAAGTTTGGGGTGGGAAATAGCAAGCTATCTAAGTTTGAGTTCAACAAGACAGAAAGAAAGAACAAAAGTGCTGTAGAAAAATGAAAAAAAAAATTATGCAGCAAAGTTGTGAAAAGAACAAAAATGTGAGTTCAAAAGAAAAGAAGTGCAACAAAGTGCTGCAGAAAAAGAAAAAGAATATCAACGAAAAGAAGATAGTGAATGAAAGCAAGAAAAGAAGAGATGAGATGAAAATTCTGCTGCACGAAAACTTTTGTTTGTTGCATAAATGAGAGAATTAAGGAGAAAGAATGCAGATCCAGGCTAGTTTTAAAACAAATCACTCAAAATGCCTCTGATCTTTTGAAATTGCATGTATTGTTTTCCATTTTCTTCAATACCTACCTTAACCTTAGCTCTGTTATAACCTAAAAAAGTCCTCTAGATGTGTGATTACATGTATTAAGCAGAGGAGATTGAGAATATGGGCAAGCATATGGTAGAGTGCAGTGAAATTGATGATTTAGAGTGAGAACAGTACCCAAACAATGTTGAGTGATGAGAGAAACACTTCCAAGTGAGCTGTGATTATGTTTATTAATTGTACTCACATGAACTTTGCTGATATATATGAACATAGATAGCAAATTCTTGCCCAGAATTAATTAATGCAGTATGGCTATCATGATGAGCATTGGGATGAGCAATTTGATTGAAAATTCTGCACATTTCACAAAAATGGAATTTGAAATTTCTGAGAAAAGCAGTTTGTAAAATGATTTTTGAAAAATGGAGGAATTATCCTTGGTTTAGTTTGATTTGCTTGAGGACAAGAAAAAATTCAAGTTTGGGGTAGTGATGAATCTATATTTTTACTAGTATTTTACTATAGTTTTAATCCATTTCATAAGGAAAATGTGTTAGAAAAAGTAGAAAAAAATCATAAAAATAGAATGATTGGAGAATTTCTTTAAATACATAGTTAGTTGAGCATTTATGATTTTTCTGTGTAAAAATTAATAATTGAAGTGTGTTTTTGTAGAAAATGCTAAGTAAAGACCATGAGGTTGATAGATCAATGGAGAAATAGCAGAAAAGTAGCAAGTTTGGACTCAAAGAACATGACTCATGGAGTTTAAGCTGGGCGTGGTTACTCTTGCCAGCGAAAGTGAGTGATTCATAGCTTAAATGAGAAGTTGAGTGTGGGCGTGATCACTTTTATCATTGAAAGTGAACATTCCAGAGAAGTTCAATCTCAGCTTAGCTATGCGTTGTCACTCTTGCCAACAAAAGTGAACGTTCTAGAGAAGCTTCAGACTCAGCAGGCCTGGCGTAACCACTTTTATCAGCAAAAGTGAGCGTTCCAGAGAAGGCAGAATTTCAGTATACTCTACGTGGTCACTCTTGCTGGCGAAAGTGAGCGTTCCAGAGTATTCTGCGTAACCACTTTTATCATTGAATGTGGATGTTCCAGAGAGTTCTCAACTTGGCAAGTTACGCGTGACCACTTTTACTCATTAAAGTGATTACGCACAACGTCGCGACCTTCTGTGTGGCCACTCTTATCAGCAAGAGTGATAACGCCAAGAATCGGGATTTCTATAAATACATGTTTTGAGCTCAGATCTTGGGGTCTTTTCATTCATTTTTCATTTTTTTTCTGTTAGATTCTCACTGAGAGAGAGTGAGAGAGAGGAGTGGGGTTGAACCTCAAAGCTTTAAGAAGAGGGATTAGATTGGAGCTCGTGGCTATGACTTTTCTGAGTTCTTCTTCTTCTTCTTCTTTCTCTTTCTCTGCCACAATGTCTGTGTAATTTCTTGTAGTTAGGAGTTTATGAAACTCGAATTGATGTATTGATTTGATTCTTGCCTATGAAATTTGAGTATTTGGATTAATTGAGTTGTTAATTTTGCATTTTACATAATCTTTGAATGGAAATTCATTTGATTAACCTTAGAGGAACATTTGCCAATGGCAACTGGACTTGATTCTCTGATCTGAATTAACAACCAGAAATTGGGGATTTCTTAGGGATAAAGAGACCTAATTCTGCAATCTTAAGGTTCTAATTCTTAATGCAATATGAAATTGAACTTCACCTACGGGATTAGGGTGGTTTAGTTGCTTGTTAGGGTCAATGAGTTAAGGGATTAACCTTTGGCTATTAATATGCGAAATTGATTGTCAATTAACCAATTTCTTGAATGTTCAGAGGCATAATTGAATTAATATTGACATTCTTGTGAAGTAAATTCCTAACTATTCTTCACTCCTATCTCATTTCATTACACATCTTATACTTTGTTTTTCTGCAAGTTCTTTACTTTTAATTGCTTTGGTTTACTACTGTTACATGTTACAATTATCCTTCCAATTTCGTATGGCTCAAATGGTTATAATTCTGTGAATTGATACTTAAAATCTAAATTCCCTGTGGAGACGATATCCTGTTCTTAAAAATTACTCATTACTTGCTGCAATCTTAGAGCACTTGCTAGTGTTTAGATTGTAAGCAACACTTGTCCACTCTAGTGAGAAAGTGCAGAATATTTAAAACTAACTTGAAGGGCAAGACCGTGGACACCAGGGGGAGTGGTCCAATGAGACAAGATAGAAGAACCACTAGGTTTTCGAAGGGTCCATACTTAAGTTCTAGTCATTCTTAGTCCAAAGGGACTTCATCACAGGAGAGAAGCAGTGGGAGTGGCTCAAGTTCAGGTTCTTTTAGAGGACCAATCAAATGCTTCAGGTGTGGAGGACCACACATAGTAAGAGACTGCTCACAACCACGGACAAACTGTAGTAACTGTGGGATGTCAGGGCACACTGCCAGTGTGTGTTGGGCTACCAAGAAGAGTGGTAGTATGAGCACAGCCCAAAGGCCAGAATTGAGAGGAAGTATAGGGCCAAAGCTGAGTACTCTTAGGAGAGTCTTTGCCATGAGTGGGGTAGAGGCTTCACAATCTGAGGAGTTGATCCGAGGTAAATGTGTAATTAAAGGTAGATTGCTTGATGTGTTGTTTGACTCAGGTGCTATGCACTCTTTTGTGTCTGTGGACTATGTGAAGTGCCTGGGTTTGCATGTGTCTAAATTGTCATGCAATGTTGTGGTGACTACCCTTATGGGTAAACCGGTCGTAACATTATGTGTGTGTTTAAGATGCTCTATAAAGTTCATGGTAGGGAGTTTGAGGTGGACTTTTTTTTTTTTTTTCCTTTTTCCCAGTTAGATGTGATTTAGGGAATGGATTGGCTAGCTGCAAACCATGTGCTGCTAGAATACAGAGAGAAGACGTTGACTTTTGGTGCATCGATGTCAAAAATTTTGAGACTTTTGAGTCATGGTGTGTGGGAGAAGACAATGAATGCTAAGGCCTTTATGGTCATGTTCTCAATAGAGGTTGAGACCGTAGTAGAGCCGGAGTATATCTCGGTGGTAACTACTTCAAGTGCTCAGAGTAGCTACACAATTGAGCGCCTAGCTACTTCAAGTGCCCAGAGTAGCTGCGCAGTAAGTGCGTAGCCACTTCAAGTGCACAGAGTAGCTACGCGTGAGGATCCTCCCATGTAGAACACTTGCGCGTAGACACTTCAACCATGTAAAGTGTCTACCCAAAAGTAACAGAATTTTAAATATCACTTCTAAGTGTCAACTTTGGACTTTTTGAGTTCTTAAATCAATTTTAGAAGCTTCTAAAAGACCTTTGATCCTAGAATTCTCAGAGATTAATGTGTAGAAAGGAAAAAGGCAGGAAAAACCTTATAAATAGAAGTTAGAGGTGATTTTTGGGATTTTCGTTTGGGGCAAAGTAACAATTTGGGGCGCATTTTTGGGTGTAGTCTCGCTGTAGCAAAATTCTGTAGAAACCAGAGTGCAGTTTTTTTTTAGTTTTTTGCTGTAGCGAGAGGGCGTGACGCTGCAGTGAGATCCCTCACTGCAATGAGAGTATCTCGTTGTAGCGAGAGTATCGCGACCAGAAAAGGATTTTTAAGGGGTTAGGGTTCGGGGAGGGTTATTTCTCCCTCTCTCTTCGAAGTCTCTTGGATCCTCTCATTCCCAACCCTTTTCCACCGATTCAATTGCCTCCAAAGCCGTTTAGAAGCTAGATTGAAGGTTGAATCCATGTGGGAAACGCTTGGAGGTGAGTTTTAAACGAATAGGGTTTTCGTTTTTCCTCTCTTTTCTCTGTTTTTGGTGATTTTTGGGATTTTCATTTGGTTTCTCCGTGAGGGGGAGCACTTCTTGGTGGATTTAACGTATGGGTCTTCGATCCGAGGTAAGGGAGACTCTACCCTATCTCAATGTGTTGCAATTCTTGTGTGTTTTCTTGATTAATGCAATGTGGCTAAGATAGGGAGTAAAAATTTTGTGTTTGATGGAAATTGGTGTGCAATGTGATGTGTACTGGAATAGTTAGGTCTCGTGGGGGTGATTGTGTGTGATGGGATGCCATTGATGGGTGAATTAATGATATTGTGAATAAAGGAAGGCTATGTGCCGTATATTGTGGATAAAATATAGGCTATGTGTCGTGTAATGTGAATTGAATATAGGTTGTGTGCCATGTGCAAGCATGAATATTGCGTGTATGAATGGAATGTATGTGAATGGGGCGTGTAGCGCTATTATAATATGCTGTGAATGGTTCAGTGATACACTGGGAGTGTGAAAGATGAAGACGGTAGAAATACCTTGGGGAGAAGAGAGTGGTGGTGACATCAACTGTGGAACAGGTGCACCACCGGCCACACATTCTCTCCTTTGCTGAGCGACCCATGACTGCCCACGTGGTATCCATGAGGGGGGTAACCGGCGACCATTCATGGTGTAAATATGTGATCACAGTACCATAGTGAGTGTGGTTGGCGTGCGTGTGCACGTGATTGTTATTAATTATAATTTTGAATGTGAAGTGTGTTGGTGCCGTGAGTGCATTGATGTTAAATTGAAATATATTGGATAATGATGTTGTTTGTGTTATATCTGTATAGATGTGTTGGAAATGAGTTAGAGGTGAGACTCTATGTTTGATTATGTTTTGGTAGTGTAGAGTACTCACCCTTACATTTATTTTTCAGGTAATTAAGACGATCAGCACCGAACTCAGTGAAGGGGTAGATGGGACTGCTATAGGACTTAGGATATTATTTTGAAAACTGTTGTATTTGAATAAGTCTTGTAGCAACTGTTTGATGTAATTTGTAACTCCATTTCTTTATTTGAGAGGTTTGATGAAACTTGGATTGAAAATGAAAATTTTATTATTTCAAAAAATTGCGAAATTCCTTATTTATTGAAATTAAGTTCAAGGTGTTACAATTTTTGTATCAGAGCAGTTCATCCAAACTGGACTGGGGTATCGAGCTGAAGTGTCCAAGATAAGTGTTGATTGTTTTGTTTGCCTAAACTATAATGTATAAATTGATCTAATGTGCTAGAATGTGATTGCTAACTTGTTGTAGCTAGATTGAATATGTCTAGTAGAGGTAGAGGTAGAGGTAGAGTAGCTAGAGGTTCGAATGACCTCATGGAATGCATGGCTTAGATTCTGGAAGCCATGGTGCACAATCAAGGCAGAGAGCAGACTGAGTATCGAGAGTTATCTGCCTTCACTAGGCATGATCCTCCAAAGTTTGAGAGGGGATTCAATCCTGAAGGAGCCCAAAGGTGGGTGGCTAATGTGGAGAAGATCTTCAATGCAATGGGGTGCCGTGAGGAGAACAAGGTTGCCTATGCCACCTACTTGCTGTGTGGGGAGGCTGAGGACTGGTGAAGGTTTGCCAGTCAGACCCTGCCACAGGAAGATGGCTATATCCAGTGGGAAACATTCAAGACCATCTTTCTAGGGAACTACTTTCCCTGCGACCTAAGGAAGCAGAAAGCTAGGGAGTTCCTTGAACTGAAGCAAGGAAGTATGATTGTAAGGGAATATGCAGCTAAGTTCCAAGAGCTGATGAAGTACTGGCCTCATTATTAGCATGGCAATGGAGAGGAGGATCTGTGTACTCAGTTTGAGCATGGATTGACGCCGGACATCCGAGCTGCAGTCAGTGTGTTTCAGCTGACAGATTTGCCCACCCTGGTAAGCAAGAGTAGAATTTTTAAAGCTAACTCAAGAGGGAAGACAGTGGACACTAGGGGAGCCAGCCCAGTGAGGCAAGATAGAAGGCCCCCTAAGTTCTCAAGGGGACCGTACTCGGGATCAAATAGCTCTCAATCTCGAGGGAGTTCATCTCAAGAGAAGAGTAGTGGGAGTGGTTCAGGATCGAGTTCTTTCAGAGGGCCGCTTAAATGCTTCAGGTGTGGAGGGCCACACATGGTGAAAGACTGCCCACAATCGAGGATAACTTGCAACAACTATGGGAAGTCGGGGCACATTGCCAATAAGTGCTGGGCTGCTAAGAGAAGCGGTAGTGCAAGTGCAGCTCAGAGGCCGGAATCAAGAGGAAGTACGGGGCAGAAGCCGAGCATTCCTGGCAGAGTCTTTGTGATACACATTTTCTATCGTAGTACTTAAATGGTGTAATTCACTACTAGCAAGTGTACTAGGTAGTTGTAGCAAGTTATAAAATGTGAAAATCAGATTGAGTCTCAAGTACCGTCCTCTAGGATCTTATTTTTAATCACCAACTCATAAGATAATAACCATTTGCACCAAACAATTCATTGAACAGATTTCAATATGCAAGAAAGTAAAATTCAAAAGTAAAGAAATAAGAAATTGTTAAAAACAGAATGTTAACTTGTACTATTAGAATGAATTACGAATGGAGGAAAGTTAGGAATTTATTTCACTAGAATATCAATATCAATTCAGTTCTGCCTCTGAACATTCAAGCAGTTGATTGATTGACAATCGGTTTCTCTTTACAATAACCAAAGATTGATTCCTCAACTCATTGGTCCTAATATTCAACCAAATCTCCCTAATTCCTTAGGCCAAATTTAGTTCAATATTGCATTACGAATTAAAACTGAAAGATTGCAAAACTAAGACCACTTATCCCTAAGAAAATCAATAGTTTTGGTGATTAATTCAGATCCAAGCAACAAACCCAATTTCCATTAGTGAAGGTTACTCTTTGATTAATCAATTGAATTTCCATTCAAAGATCAATTAAACATAGAATTAATCCCTCAATTAAATCAAATACTCAAAGTTCAGAGTCAAAACAAAATCAATATATCAATTCTAGATCCATAAATCCCTAACAAAAAGAGTTAGAAACACATTACAATGAAATAGAGAGAAGTAAGAAGGAAAGAAGATGAAAAGCAGAGAGCTATCTCCATAACTTTGCCTTCCCCCATATTCCTCTAGCAAAGAAGAACAAAAGTCGTTCCTCTCTTCTCCCTCTGACATCCCTTGGAAGTTAAAATGGTTACAAAATGAATAACAAAAACTAAAAAAATGACAAAAAGCTGCTTTTCTAAGTTTCTAATTCCTATTTATAGAGTTCCTCTAATTCTTCGACTTAACCCTTGAAATTCTGATAGTTAGTTATCCCCAGGTGTTCTGGAATCTTCTAAAAGTGATACAGAAGCTTCAAACATCCAAAATTGACAAAAAGAAGAAGTTATAAAGTTGCAGAATTCATTGCCAAAACGCGTAGTGGTTGAAGTGAAGGTGCGCGATTGCGCGCCTTGGCTTCAAGTGATGTGCGTTTCAACGCAGAACACTTCAATTAATGCTTCTTCTATGTGCTTAGCTCTGCGTTGCTACGCCATCTGCTATGTGTTTCCACTCTTTGTTGCGCGCCAAAGCGCCAGGTGATGTGCATTTCAACGTAATGGCAGTTATCGAGGTTCAGTGCTGTATTTTGTTCTTTCCATGTTCAAACGCCAATCACTTGGAGTTGTAACGCCCAGCTCTTAGGATTTCTTCAAGCTTGATTCTTTGACTATTCTTCTTCAATTTCAGCTTTTAATCCTTCCTTTAAGCACTTTCAACAACTTTCCATCTTTTTGCATGAACTCCTACAAAAATCTAAACAATTTTTAATATTTCAACAAAACAACAATTTATACTAATTATTTTATTTTTGTGATCTTTTCAAGTTTATTTTAGAACTATTTTCCTAATTATTAACGAAAAACTATGCTAAAAACATGGTAAAATATGGATTTATCACCACCCCAAACTTAGAATTTTTGCTTGTCCTCAAGCAAATCAAATCAAACACAAGGGAAAGGGAAAAATCCAATTGACAAGAATTCAATCATCAAACTGATTTTTCAACATTTCTAATACCCAATTCTGTATCTTTCTGATTTCTCATCCAAGTCAAGTTATTCATCCATTGATCAACAGGATCATTACATTGTTTTAACCACTTAATCAACAAAAACATGCCATTTGAATTCATGTAATTCAGCAAAGTTTCATATGAGCAAAATTGAAAAATATGTTCACAGCTCACAAGTAGTGTTTCCCTAATCACTCAATTAGTGTTTAGGCTTAGTATTTGCTCTCAAAATCATCATTTTTACTACACTCTACCATAGGCTTGCATAAATTCTCAATCTCCTCTAAAAAAATGTAACAAATCACATATTTAGAGGGCTTTCAGGTGAAATTGAGGTTAAAGGATAGGTAGGTGTTCAATCAATTTGGGAAATAATGCAAGTTATGCCAAACAGAAAAGATGCAATTTTGAGCTACCGCTTGAGAGGGAAATAAAGTTTGCTATTAACCTCATTCCGGGGGCAAGTCAGATTTTTGTGGCACCTTACAGGATGTCACCAGTGGAATTGGCGGAGGTCAAGAAATAAGTAGAAGATTTGTTACAGAAATAGTTTGTGAGACTGAGTGTGTAACCGTGGGGAGCACCAGTGCTCTTGGTGAAAAAGAAAGATGGAAGCATAAGGATGTGTGTAGTTTATCGATAGTTAAATAAGGTAACAGTCAAGAACAGGTATCCACTTCCAAGGATCGATGATTTGATGGACCAATGAAGGGGAGCAGCAGTGTTTTTGAAGATTGATTTGAGATCGGGATACCATCAAATTCGAGTGAAGAATGAGGATGTGCCTAAGACAACGTTCAGAATGCAGTATGGTCATTATGAGTATTTGGTGATGCCGTTTGGGGTGACCAATGCGCCTGTGGTGTTCATGGACTACATGAATAGGATCTTCCACGAGTTTTTGGATAAGTTTGTGGTAGTGTTCATTGACGACATCCTTATCTATTCAAAGACTCAGGAAGAGCAGGCAGAGCACTTGGGAATTATCCTGCAAATTCTGAGGGAAAGGCAGCTATATGCGAAATTCTCCAAGTGTGAATTCTAGTTGTCAAAAATTTAGTTTCTGGGGCATGTGGTGTCGAAGGAAGGAATCATGGTAGACCCTGCAAAAGTGGAAGCAGTGGCTGAGTGGCCGAGGCAGACGAATGTGACTGAAGTTCGTAGTTTTCTGGGACTAGCAGGTTATTATAGAAAGTTCATTGAGGGGTTTTCCAAGATAGTGTTGCCCTTAACAAAGCTGACTCGCAAGGGAAAGGAGTACAAGTGGACCAAAGGGTGTGAAGCTAGTTTCCTAGAGCTGAAAATAAGATTGACTTCAGCGCCGGTGTTAGCGCTACCCAACGCCAAGCAAAAATTTGATGTGTGTTGTGATGCATCAGGGCAAGGACTTGGTTTTGTTTTGATGCAAGACGGGTGAGTGGTCGCCTATGTCTCGAGGCAGTTACGTCCGTATGAAGTCAACTATCCGACACACGATCTGGAGTTAACCGCGGTGGATATTTCCCTTAAGGTATGGAGGCATTACCTATATGAGGCGAGGTTTGAAGTGTTCAGTGACCACAAAATTTTGAAGTACCTGTTTGACTAGAGGGAACTGAATATGTGGCAGAGGAGATGGATAGAATCCTTCAAGGACTACAACTTCACATTGTCTTACCACCCTGGCAAGACAAATGTGGTAGCCGATGCGTTGAGCAGGAAATCATTGCACGTGGTAGCAATGATGGTGAAAGAAACGGAGCTAATTGAGGAATTTTGGGACATGAATTTAGCCATGGTGGTGAGGCCAGGGAGTTTGTATTTCGGAGCGACGATGATTCACAATGACTTTTTAGTGTACGTCCGAGATGCTCAGCAGGGAGATGCCTTCTTGCAAGACATGATGAGACAGAAGGATGAGGGAAAGGACTTAGAGTTTCACCGTGATGAGAACGGGGTGATTAAGTTCTGAAACCGAGTGTGTATTCCTCAAGTGGATGAGCTGAGACAGATGGTGCTTAAGGAAACACATAAGAGCAGGATGAGTTTTCACCCCGGTGTAACTAAAATGTATTAGAACCTCCGGAAGAGTTTTTGGTGCAATCGAATGAAGAGAGATGTGGCCGAATATGTGGCTAAATGCCTAACATGCAAGAAGGTGAAGGTAGAGCACCAGCGTCCACCTGGGTTGTTACAGCCGTTAGAGATCCTTGAGTGGAAATGGGATAGTATTTCCATGGACTTTGTTTCTGGGTTGCCTAAGACTAGGAACAACCATGATGCCATCTGGGTGATAGTAGATTGATTGACCAAGGCTGCACACTTTCTCCCGATCAACATGAAGTATAAATTGGAGCGACTTGCGGAGTTATATGTACGGGAGATAGTCAAGCTGCATGGAGTGCCGACTAGTATGGTGTCAGATAGAGATCTGATGTTTACCTCGAGGTTTTGGGAGATCCTGCAATGGGCGTTGGGGACTAAGTTGAGATTGAGCTCGGCTTATCACCCACAGACTGACGATCAGACTGAACGAACCATCCAGTCCCTGGAGGACTTGTTGAGGGCTTATGTGCTCGAGCGACAAGGAACTTGGGAAGAGTGCTTGGCTCTGGTGGAATTCACGTACAACAACAGTTACCATGCTAGTATTGGAATGGCACTGTTTGAGGCCTTGTATGGGCAAAGATGCAGAACCCCATTATGTTGGTATGAAACCGAAGAGGCGACTCTATGTGCGCCGGATATGATCCAAAGGCAGAATGAGCAGATCAAAATAATTAGAGATAAAATGAAGACTGCCCAGGATCGACAAAAGAGCTATTATGATAAAAGGAGGAAGTCGTTGGAGTTTCAGGTGAGTGACCATGTATTTCTGAAGGTCTCGCCTGTAACTGGAGTGGGGAAAGCTCTGAAGTCTCGAAAACTATCTCCTAAGTTTATTGGGCCATTCGAAGTGGTAAGTTCGCACTGCCTCCAAATCTCTCGAACCTACATCCGGTGTTCCATGTGTCACAGCCTAGGCAATATGTTCCAGATCCTTCCAATATGATTGATCTTAACCCGGTTTAAGTAAGCGAAGACTTGTCGTATGATGTGTACCTGGTGAGGATTGCTGATCACCGTTTTAAACAGCTAAGGGGCAAGGACATCTCACTGGTGAAGGTAATATGGAGCTCAAGTGATGAGGGAGATGTCACATGGGAAACAAAGAGTAGAATGAGAGAGTTATACTCGGAGTTGTTGAGTAATTTATGTGCAGGGTTAGTTGAATTTTAGGGACAAAATTCCTTAAAGGAGGGGAGAGTTGTAACGCCCCGAATTTTGTAATATTAATTATTGTTATTTATATATATAAATCTGAATACTTGTATATGTGAGTATAAGTGTATATGAATGTTGAAAATTTGCATTGAATGCGTAATGATGGTGTTTTATGTGTAATGAGTATGAATATGTGTATATATATGTATGTTGTGGATGTGAGTATATATATATATATGCATGACTGGATAGGGTTGAAAATGGGCTAAGTGCCTAAGTGCAGGGTGTAATACTGGGTTGTCCTCGCTGCAGCGAAAGGATTCTAACTGTAGCGAGAGAGCCCTGGGAGGAAGGACCGAAACTATCGCCTTCTCGCCGTAGCGAGATACATTTCGCTGTAGTGACAAAGCGACAGTTTGGAGCGCATTTCTGGGTGCAGTCTCGCTACAGCGAGAGGGTCTTGCTGTAGCGAGATTCTGCAGAAACCAGAGTGCAGTTTTCTCTGGGTTTTTTGCTGTAGCGAGAGGGCATGTCGCTGCAGCGAGAGTGTCACGATCAGAACAAGATTTTAAAGGTGTTAGGGTTTGGGGAGGGTTATTTCTCCCTTTCCCTTCAAAGTCCCTTGGATCCTCTCATTCCCAAACCCTTTTCCACCGATTACATTGCCTCCAAAGCCGTTCGGAAGCTACATTGAAGGTTGAATACGTGTGGGGAACGCTTGGAGGTGAGTTTTAAACTGATAGGGTTTTCATTTTTCCTCTCTCTTTTTTTTCTATTTTTGTGATTTCTGGGATTTTCATGGAGTTTCTCCATGTGTTTAGGACGAAATCCGTGAGGGGGAGCACTTCTTGGTGGATTTAACATGTGGGTTTTCGATCCGAGGTAAGGGGGACTCTACCCTATCTCAATGTGTTGCAATTCTTGTGTGTTTTGTTGATTAATGCAATGTGGCTGTGATCATAGTGCCACAGTGAGTGTGGCTGGCGTGCGTGTGCACAGGATTGTTATTAATTATAATTTTGAATGTGAAGTGTGTTGGTGCCGTGAATGCATTGATGTTAAATTGAAATGTATTGGATAATGATGTTGTTTATGTTATATTTGTATAGATGTGTTGGAAATGAGTTAGAGGTGAGACTCTATGTTTGATTGTGTTTTGGTAGTGTAGAGTACTCACCATTACATTTATTTTTCAGGTAATTAAGACGATCAGCACCGGACTCAGTGAAGGGGTGGATGGAACTGCTATAAGACTTAGGATATTATTTTGAAAACTATTGTATTTAAATAAGTCCTGTAGCAACTGTTTGATGTAATTTGTAACCCCCTTTCTTTATTTGAGATATTTGATGAAACTTGGATTGAAAATGAAAATTTTATTATTTCAAAAAATTGCAAAATTCCTTATTTATTGAAATTAAGTTCAAGGTGTTACACTACGCAATTGAGCGCGTAGCTACTTCAACTGCCTAGAGTGGCTATACAGTAAGCGCGTAGCCACTTCAAGTGCATAGAGTAGCTACGCATGAGGATCCTCCCATGTAGAACACTTGCGCGTAGACACTTCAACCACTTAAAGTGTCTACGCAAAAGTAACAGAATTTTAAATATCACTTCTAAGTGTCAACTTTGGATGATTTGAGTTCTTATATCTGTTTTAGAAGCTTCTAGAAGATATTTGATGCTAGAATTCTCAGAGATTAATGTGTATAAAGGAAAAAGGCGTGAAAAACCTTATAAATAGAAGTTAAAGGTTCAGAAAATAGGACTTTTGGTTCATTTTTGTTATTTTTCACTTTGTAACTGTTTTAACTTCCAAGAGAAGTTAGAGAGAGAGATGGGGAGCGACTTTCAAGCTTCATTGCTAGAGGAATCAGTGTGAAGATTGAGTCTTGGAAGATGTTCTTCTGCTTCTTGTCTTCATCTTCTCTTACTTCTCTTTTTTCCATTGTAATGTTGTTCTAAACCTTTTTTGTTACGAATATATGGATCCAGATTTGATGTTGTGATGTAATTATGGATTGAATCTTGAGATTTTAATTGAATTGAGTATATGATTATGTTCTTAATGCAGTTATGGACTAATCCTTCATTCAATTGAATTTAGAGGAATTTTTGTCAATGGAAATTGAGTTTATTTCTCAGATATGAATCATATGCCTAGGTTATTAAGATCTTAGGAATAAGTATCATAATCTAGTAATCCTATAATTTCCAGAACTTAATGCAATATTTGATTGAATTTCACCTAAGGAATTAGGGAAGTTTAATTATATATTAGGATCAATGAGGTAAGGAATTGTCATTTGGTTAAAGAAGTGAAATTGATTATCAATTAATTAAAATTCTCAAGAGTTCAGAACATGATTATATTGCAATTGAAAATCTGGTGAAGTGATTCCTGACTATTTTCCATATAGCATTCTTAATACAAAATTTGTATTCTGTTTTTACAGCAAGTTTATTACCTTTTATTGTTTTTATTTCTTACTTTTACATGTTACAAACCTGTCAAATGAATTGTTTTGCTTAACTAATTGTTAAATTGTGAAGTGGTAATTGAAATAAGATCCTTGTGGACAATACTTGGGGCTCATATTGAATTTTAATTTTTATTACTTGCTACAACTACCTAGTACACTTGCTAGTTAGTATTTCTATCAAATTTCAAGTAACAACCAACCTACACACACAAAGACACATATTAGTTTTTTAAATCTGCTAGAAATAAAAATTATTTTTTAGTAAAAGTTAAAAAAGAAATAAATCAATTTTTTTTTGTTAAATCTTTTAAAATGAATACACAAAAAAATTAGAATTAAATCATTTTCAAAATATAATTTTTTTTAGTTTTTTTAGATGTTAAGTTCTTTTTTTAAAAAAAATATATGCAAGAATAATAATAACATCCATTAAATATGTTCATTTTTAGGTAATTAACTCCCTTTTTTAAATAAAATATATTTTTTTAAAATATAAAAATATGCTTTTCAAGTTATTAAGTTTTTTTTTTCAACCTTCAAATAAAAAATAAAAAAACAATTTTTTTTAAATTGTTTTGCTTGAAATATAAAATATGATTTGAGATCAATGATCTTTTGAGATATCAAATCTTGTTTTTGTCTAAGACAATAACAACTTATACTTGAGGCACATTTTTAAAAATAAAAAAATAAAAATAAAAATAAAAAATAGGAAAACAAAAAATAAATCTCTAGGATAAATATTTAAAATTAGTTGCACTATTTAATCTTGAGGTAATGTTCGTTTGGATGGGCGAATAGAGGTACTAATACCTTCTCTATTCGTAATCAACTCCCGAACCCAAGACTCTTAAGTTTTTTTCAATATTTTGCCCTTGTAGAAATAAATAAAATTTTGGTGGCGACTCCACATTTTTTCAAATAAATAACCTTTTTTCAAATCTGTTGTCCTTTCGCCCACCAAGCGACAGATGGCAACTCCACTAGAGAGTATATGAGAGTTAAGCCTCTTTATGATATATAGTGCGATTTATTATAACCCGTTTGTTTGTTTTTTTTTTTTCTGCTTATTGACTTTGTTTAGTTTAATTCTTGATAAATATTTTGATAACCCTAGGATAAATGCTCACGGATTTACCCTAAAACTTGTCGAAACAGGAATCAACAAGGGAAGTTATTCTAAGTCCTCGAGTCAAGATAAAACTCACGAATTTTCTTCAAAATATGTCAAAATAGAAATTGACAAGGGAATTATTCTACGACCAAGAAACAGAGTGGAGCTCAAAAAAATTGAAGAACATATCAAAAGAACTACAAAGTTTGATTCAACTATCAAGGCAGCAGTTATCACAACTTATGGTAGAGCTACTAGTAATTGACAATTTGTGTTCGTTGTAATACTTTATATCTACGCACAACTTATAGCTATAATCACATTTGTTTACTTGATTCATTTTGATTTTGAATGTTTACATTTAAAACTAAATTAAACTAAACAAAATTGTATGTATAACAAGTTATAATTTATAATTATATTTAACATGTCTAATATTTTTTTATGTTTATTATATATACATATATATATATATATATATATATATCATTTCGAAGCTATAAAAAAGTATCATAGGTAGATCTCATCAATCAATTTATATATTATCATTTTTACATAATAACCTTTTATAAGGGAGGGCTGCACCTCACCAACCACGCCCACAGTGGTGGTGCAATGCTGCCTTGGGGGCCCTCCCCTATGCTCATGCAAGTGTTTCCTCACTTGTATGGATTGTTTTTCCATGGCATTGGAGTGACAGATACTAAATGCTGGCCAATTTCGGCCGAGTGTTGGTGCGTCCCTTAGAAATTTGTGGGCTTTGTGACGGGCTTATTCTTGCATCGGTTATGCCTGGGCAGAGTCTATCGAGTGCATTTTCCTTTGTCCTTGTCAATTTTTATGTGCTCCCGGGCAACTTTGTTCTCGTTGAGGTGTGAATAAAATAGTGAACCAGGGTTGAATTTTTTCAACAACGCGTGCACTCTTTGCAACAATAATAGGCATGCGGGCATCATGTTCCTAGAGCTGCTCACTATGGATATGTTGGTTCTTTCAGTTTGTGATGATTGCATGTTGACGAGTGACAGTCCCCACAGTCAACTCGAGGAATTTAATAGATGCCACTCAGTTCGGTGTCCTGCATGTGATGATAGGGATAGTCAAGGTGAGACTCACCAGTGTACAACAAAATGCACCAAGTAGGCACCAAACACAGCCACTTGGAGCACTCGATTCTGTGGCGCAACTCAACTGAGCAGCCGCGACATCCTACCTATTTAAAGTTTGAGACTAGGTCGAGGGCATAGCACCCCGGATGCCTCTAATCATTGGCTTTACCTGATAGAACTCGTTCTCGGGCACCAGCTATCCTAAGTTAAACTTTAGAGGGAACCAGCTACAAGACGGTTCGATTAGTCTTTCGCCCCTATACCCAAGTTAGACAAACGATTTGCACATCAGCATCGCTGTAGGCTTCCACCGGAGTTTCCTTTGACTTCGCCCCGCTCAGGCATAATTCACCATCTTTTGGGTCCTGACAAGTATGCTCTCACTCGAACCCTTCGCAGAAGATCAAGGTTGGTCGGTGGTGCGACCCACAGAGGGATCCTACCAATCATCTTCCTTGCGCCTTACGGGTTTACTCATCCATTGACTTGCACACATATTAGACTCCTTCAAAGTGTCAATAACTAAATTATGCAAGATCATGCATACTACTAGCGTTTTTGATCAAAATATTATTTTTTAAATCTTAGAAGGCTAATAGTTTGCATGATAAAGGATAAATAAGGAAAATAGTATAGAAAGAGTACGTCCTCATGTCCTAATAGAGGTGCTTATGTGGTTCTACCCTAAGGATCTAGGTTAAATTCTAACATGTCTGTCTCACTTGGGAAAGTTTCTAACCCTAGGAAGGCCACTAAAGCTCATGAGCCAGCTTCAACCGTTTACCATGATTGTAAATAATTACCAGCCATGGGACGTTTTTGGAAGAGCTACACTCTAACTGGAGTTTTTCACAGGGCCAGACAGCAAGTATATCCCAACCTGCACCGCTAATAGTCCCTGCAATCTAAGTAACAACTTAGGCTCGGTTATAAAGTTGCTTTCATGCAAATAATGAATGAAAAGTGTAGTGTGTGATAGGGACATACAAACCTTTTATACCTTAAACCAAAAAAATCCAACCTATAAAACAAATACATTTCCAAATATGGTCCTTGTTTGGAGGGCAAGTGTACCCATCGAGAAGTAATAAAGGGTTCCTAAATTAAGTTCCTGAAATATCATCCCACAAGGATTGATTTTCAATTACTAAGAATTTCCTAATTCAATTGTTTAAGCTTCAAAGATATGAAATTAATTAAAACAAGAATTTATAAAATCAATTATAAAACTAAGAGTAAGGAATATAATGCACGTCTTGGTCAAACTTATCGGAGAGGAACCTAGGACATATGAGTTTTCTCATTCAATCATTTATGTTATTTTTCTATTTAACTCTAAATTCGATTTTCTTGTGATTACTAATTATTCATACGAATACTATTAATACCCAATGGTCATGCAATATTAATATTCTCTAAAGATTGGTTTGGTCCACCTAATCTTTTGTTTCGTTTTACCCTATAGATCTATTAATTAATCAAGGTATGGTCGCCTGACGATATAATTAATTAGGATTAAGAAAGAAGCGCAATAGGATAAAATCTAATCACAAAACGGAAATCAAATTTAGATTTAAACGTCAAAATTCCATAAATTCATGAATAATAGTTCTCATAGCCCTAGCTATGGACTTAGTTACTCATGCTAAAGAAAAGAACTAACACAATCATAAACAAAGCCATAGTAAAAAGAAATAGCAAATTAGAGTATGAGATGTGTTCTCGGTTTTCAAGTACGATCGCTTGAAGCTCCAAGTCTCGCCAAGCATGTGCCAAGGATCCCGTGCAAGAGAGACAAGATCAGATGTATTCTAGAGCCAAAGCCAAGATGTAAAAACGGTCCCCTTACGATGCCTGAGATCTTCCCTTTTATAGGATTTGAAAACCCTAAAAACTCTTCATAGTTGGGCTTCCTGCAGATGAGCACGGCCGTGCAAGGCCTTAAGCATGGTCGTGCATGGGCTCGAAGCACCTCCATTCTTATTGAATGGGTCTGGGTGTGCTGACTAATACGAAGCTCTAATCTTCCATCAATTTGGGCCCAGAATGCACCCAAAATTCACTTGTAGCCTCTTTATACCAAACTGTACAATTAATATATAAATTAGTGTTGAAACCTAAATAAAATAAAGATCAAATATGAATATATGGACTGTAAAAGAGGGCCTAATTACAGACTTATCAGTCCTCTATCTTAGGGTGAACAATTATTTTGAAATTTAAAAGTTCATTATCCTATGCTTACAGACATTCAAAATAAGTATCTATCTTAGGGTTATCAAAATATTTACCAACAATTAAACTAAACAAAGTCAATAAGCAAAAAACAAACAAACGAGTTATAATAAATCACACTATCTATTATAAAGAGGCTTAACTCTCATATACTCCCCAATGGAGTCATTATCTATCGCTTGGTGGGCGACAGGATAGTAGCTTTGAAAATTAGGGTTTTTATTTAAAAAAATGTAGAGCCGCCACCAAAATTTTATTTATTTTTACAAGGGTGATGAATCCACATTTTATTGGATTTTTACTTGTCATTTTAATGTTTGTTAATGGAAAAAGTAAACTTTGGAAGTATAAATAACATAAAAACATCATTTTGGTCAAATATCATAGGTTTCCTAATGTTCTTTTAATTTACATTGATTTACATATAGTTTACAATTTTGATCATTTAAATAATTGTGCAGGAATTTCTAGACTTGTTCCATCGATTTTTAGCATTTGAGAAAGTTTGAGATGAAAGTGATTACTTTGGATCTCATAGTGAACACTACAGCAAGCTAGATCAGCAGACCAAAGTGATCACTATGAAACCATAGTAGACACTGTAGAGAGGCCAAAAGCACAAGACTTGCGCGTAGCTACTATGGAACCATAGTAGACACTCTGGAGCAGCCAAAGTAATCAATCTGATACCAAAGTGAACACTCCAGAGAGGCCAAAATCACAAGACTTGCGCGTGGCTACTATGGAGTGATAGTAACTACTATAGAGCACTACGCATTATCACTATGAAATCATAGTAGTTACTATGAGCAAAAATTTTTGCACTATAAATAGAATTTGAGAAATTAGGGTACAGAGAGCTTTTACACATTTTTGGCTTCTTTTGCCATTTTGGGGAACACTTGCAGAGCCTAGGATGGCCTTGGGTGACAGCAAAGGGTCCAACCTAGGGTTTGATTTCCATTTTCTTCTTACTTCTCTTTGATTTTTCATCTTGATGTTATTGATTTCTCTTTAATTTTACTTTGTAATGGTGAGACCCATCCTCATGGAGGGCTAAACCTTTGTAATCTTTAGTGAGTTCATATGGATTCTTGAATTCCTTGGTTTTTGATTGTTAATATTGTTCTTTTTCTTCCATGAATTTCTTCCTCCCAAACTCTTGAATTGAATTAATGGTTGAATGAGGGGAGCATTGCGTAATGAACCCTGATTCGTTTTAAGGAAATTCTAAATTTGAATTGCTTAATTCTTGTTTAATTCCAAGATTGCGTAATCAAGGAATGAGAGATTAGACTTCATTGGATTGCTTAATTCATATGAAAACATAAGGTTGATTTTCGCTTCTTAAATCAACCTAATTCTTGGAGAAGAGGAAGAGTATTAAATCTTGAGAGGAATAGGGATAGAGTTTATGAACTAGGGGTTACTACATTTTATCGATTAAACTTTGCAATTTAATTTTCTGCTTAAGTTGATTGAACTTGAAATCACAAACCCCCTCCCCCCCTTTTTACTTGCTTTCTAAATATATTGCACACTACATGTTTGATATTTGATTACTTATCCAATGATTCATAGGAGACAACCTAGGTTAGCACCCTAGTATTACATTAATTTCTATTTAAATTTTGATGAGGATTCGTGACAAATCTTTTGTTTATCAAAAAGCAAAATATTGAAAAAATCCTCAAGAGTCTAGGTTCGGGAGTTGATTACGAATAGAGAAGGTATTAGTACCCTTATTCACCCTGTCTAAACGAAAGGTACCTCAAGATTAAATAGTGTAACTAATTTTAAATATTGACCCTAGAGATTCATTTTTTTCCTATTTTTTATTTTTTATTTTTTTATTTTAAAAAATGTGCCTCATGTATAAGTTGTTATCGTCTTAGGAAAAAACAAGATTTGATATCTCAAAAAGAATCATTGATCTCAAATCATATTTTATATTTCAAGCAAAACAATTTTGAAAAGAAGAAAATTTTTGTTTTTTTATTTTTTATTTGAAGGTTGACAAAAAACTTAATAACTTGAAAAACATATTTTTATATTTTTAAAAAATATTTTATTTTAAAAAAAGGAGTTAATTACCCAAAAATGAACATATTTATTTATTTATTTATCATTTTTCATATTTTATTTTATTTTTTAAAAAAGAACTTAACATCTAAAAAAAATTGTGTTTTGAAAATGATTTAACATTCTAATTTTTTTTATATTTTCATTTCGAAAGATTTAACAACCTAAAAATATCAATTTATTTCTTTTTAAACTTTTACTAAAACATATTTTTATTTCTAATGGATTTAAAAAACTAATCTTTATTTTTTTCATATTTTTGAAGAGAAGAAAAAATTTAAATTATAATGTTTTAATTGAAAAGTGGTTCCTTTTTATTTTTTAAATTTTTAGTACAATGGATAATGCGCGAGGAAGAAGGAACACAAAGACAAAAGAGAAAGGGAATATAAGAATAAAAGAAAAGAAAAGGAAGAGAGAACCCCACACAAAAAGCTTTGAAAACAAAGAGATAAAAAGAGTAAAATAATGAAAGAAAAAAAACAAAAAAATAATTGTGTAATAATTAATTTTTTATAATGAAAGAGAAAAAAATAGAAGAGTAATCAAATTTTGTACCTTTTCTTGTAATATTAGACTCTTTACGTGTTTTTGTGTAAAAATTCTATAAAAAAAATTCTTCTGAAAAATTATCTGTGAAAAACTCTCTTGTGAAAGAAATCCTTCTAAAATTTTCCTTTATGCCAGAAATCTGTCGCTATTTATAATAGAATTAGTACTTGATAAAAGGAAATTAAGTATATTTTTTACACCTTGATCATTTTTATTTTATTCTATATATTCCTAAATTAACTAAAATTAAAAATGGAAACAATGATTATTGTTTACATAATATCTTTATGATTTTTATTGATTATATTTCTTTTTTAATTATCTTTTTATTTTTTAATTTTTTTAAATTCACTATTTCTAATTTAATAAAATTCGCGATCCGAACAAAAATGGATATTCACACCTTACATCCTTATAATCAAACATGGCCGTGCATATAGTAAAGCACAATCGTGCATTGTAGTGAACAATATGATTTTCATTAACTTAGGTCACAAATCTATCAATTTCAATAGCCTAAGTCATGAACATTATGAATGTCAATAACTTAATAATAATGTTGACTTTGATACCACTTGTTGGATATTTCTATTAATTTTTATAGTTTCATAAAATGAATATACATTACACTATATTACTACTAATTAAATAACTTTGAGTTTGTAAAAAAATCTATGACATGTACTAATCAAGTCCTAATGTTTTACTTTTTAAATTGACAATTTTTTTTATTTTAAACAATATTATATATTTCAATCTATAATTTTTTGTTTATAAAACTCTCTTCTATGTAAAATAAGAAGTTGAAAAATTTAATAAAAATATTTACATTAGTCAATAAATAAATACATATTTACTGTATTAAAATTTTTACTATTTTAAATATTTTTGATTTAAATTAATATAATTTAATTGTTTAATGGTTGATATGGATAATTTTTAAAAGTATTAAAAGTAGTAATCATAATATAAATATAAATAGAGTCTTTTCTTTTACTAATGTATAATTGTTTATTTTAAGAGTCAACACTCATTAAATAAAAATTAAATATTTAATAAATATGGAAAAAGTTAAATATATTAAATTTAATTATAAATTATAAGCTGGAGTATTTGTGATTTTGTTTAGTATAATTTAGATAGCAAAATAAGAATTTAAAATTTAACTAAATCACATAAAAAAGATTTAAATAATCTTGAGTTCATGAAAAAAATCTATCACATACACTTATCAAGCCCTAATGTTTTATTTTCTGAATGAATAAATTTTTTTATTTTGAGTAATATTATTATATATTTTAATTTATAATTTTTTATTTTAAAAAATCTTTTCTATGTAAAATAAGAGATTAAAAAATTTAATATTAATATTTATATTATTCAAGTAAACTAATGCATATAAATATATAAATAATTATACCACAGAAAATAAGTATTTACATAACATATAAATAGTTATTTCATAAGATTAGCAAAAAATATATTTATTGATTAAATATACAATGAAAATTATTATGTTTTTATACTTTTAATGAAAAAAGTTATTTAGTATTTTTTATATTGTTGATTTAGACTAATATAATTTGATTATTTCATTGTTGATATCAAAATAATTTTTTAAATATATTAAAAGTATATTTATATATGAAATATAATTAAAATATTTTTTATATATTATATTAATACCATACTTTTATATTCATTAATAGATACTTTGAAATATTTTATATTAAAATTTTATATTAAACAACTGTGATAGTATTTTTATAATTGATAATATATAATTTATTGATGAGATCTACATATGATACTTTTTTACAGCTTAAAAACGATATATATGTATATATAATAAACATAAAAAAATATTAAACATGTTAAATATAATTATAAATTATAACTTGTTATACATACAATTTTATTTAGTTTAATTTAGTTTTAAATGTAAAAATTCAAAATAAAAATGAATCATGTAAACAAATGTGATTATAACTACAAGTTCATATATTAACATAATTTAAACTAATTTGTTAATATTACTAATAAAGTAACTTCAAGTTTATGGAAAAAACGATCATGTTCACTTATTAAGCTCTAATATTTTTTTTAATAGATAATTTTTCTATTTTAAGTAATATTATTATACATTTTAATTTAAATATTTGTTTAAAAAATATGTTCTATGTAAAATATTTACATTATTCGGACAAACAAATGCATGTATGAAAATATAAATATTTGTATCATAGGAAGTAGATATTTATAATACATATAAACATTAAAAGTTATATATTTTGTTGATAAAGTTTTTGATAAAATTTTAACTTTTTTTCATATTTTAATAACAATTTTTATTTATTTATTTTTTGGTTAATTTATGTTAATAAAATTTCATTATTGCATAGTTGACATTAAAATAAATTTGTTTGTAAATATGTTTAAAGTATATTTATATATCAAACACATAAAAAAATATAAATATAATTTAAGATAATGTGTAATGTTCATATGATAATAGAATAGAAAATTTAATATGAATTTAGTTTATTTACAAATTTGTTTAGTTTAATATAATTTTGAATATAGTAATTAAAAATTAAATAATTCAAATAAAAAAAATGATTGATAACCTGAAGTTACTATATTAAAATAATTTGGATTATTTTCTGAATACTACTAATTTGATAACTTGAAAGTTGTAGAAAAATTTAATGTTTTATGCTCTAAATCGAAAAAATTTCTATTTTGAAAAATGTTATTATATCTTTCAATTTATCATTCTTTATTTTCAAAAATCTCTTTTATGCAAAATAACCGGTTACAAAATTTAATATAAATATTTACATTTTTAAAAGAAAAAACTACTTATAAAGATACAAATATCCATACCACGAGAGATAAATTTTACATAATATATAAATAGTTGTTTTAAAACTGTATTTATATATGAAACACATTAAAAAAGTTTTGTTTTATACAAATATTTATATATAAAATTATGTTAATATCTAAAATAGAAAATAAATTTATTCTTATAGTTTATTGATAATATCGATATTTTTTCTTAAATTTTAATTTATTTATAATATTATCTTATTCAATACACGGACAAAAATTATAGTTCATGTAAAAAATAGGTTTTATAGGACGTAAAGTGAATATTAACTAATAAAAAAATATATTTATATAACAAATTATTATATATATGTATATATAGAAATTATTGAAATCTTATTTATTACTATGTTATATATCAAATTTATATTATTTGTAATATTAAAAAATTATAGTTCATTTTGAAAAAGAGTTGCTATATTTATATTATTAACACAATTTCTTTTTCGCAAATCAAAGAAATAACAACACTAATTATTGTATACTAGATCATTAATAATTCTTTTAAAAAATTTATTCTTAAATAATCTTTATAGTAGTATTATTATAAAACAAATTGTTCCTACAAAGGATATACTGGTTTTCAATAATCTTCTCTTCTGTGCTCTAGCGTGACGTGTGGTACCTACAAATGGGTGTATGTTTGGGATAAAGAAAATTTTCTAAGTTAAAAATCATCTTGAAGGAAACTACATTTCAACAAGTTTTGGAGGTCAAGAAGGAGCCAAAGATAAGCCTGAACATAAGAGAATATTGGAAGATTATCTAAGATCTTTAGTTTTAATTAAAAGGGACACATTTCGAGCTATTTTAAGAGATTTTTGTCACATTGTTGATTTTTCTCTAAACTGCTTGAAAGATAAGAAAATATTCTAAGACCACAAAACTAAAGACTTTTTTCGAGGAGTTTCCAAGTTCCTGACACCCAAAATTGCTCGAAAAACAGGAAGTGGTCAGAAAATATTCTAAGTCCACAAACCTAGCTGAGCTCCAGATTTCCTTCAGAATTGCTCGAAAAACAGAAATGAGCAAAGAAAATGTTCTAAGTCCACAAGACTAAGAGAGGCTCTCAAAACTCTAGAATGTCTCGAAAAGAGAAGTCAAGAAGAAACTATTCTAAGGCCATAACATTAAAGGAGTCTCCTAGGTTTCTCTCAGAAATACTCGAAAGATAGGAGTCTTGAAAAATCCAAAAGCGGTTACCATTAGTTATCAACATTCACCACTACGCAAAGGAGATCATGGGCGATAGTGGTTACGAAAGAAGCCCCAACCAACAACACAATCACAAGCAATCGTGGATAATGAGCATCAATAGTTGAAGGTAGTTACTAAGAAGTGCCCGCAAAAGGAGGAAAACGGTGGTGATCTTCATGTCTATAAATACTCTAAAGCACCATTTCACAAAGGACAACTTTTTGCACCCAAACACCGCACCTAAACACTCTGAGACGCTGAAACCCTGCACCGCGCCAGACACCAGCTACAAGGAGACCCACGGTGGTCATTATTCGCCGTTGTGAGGAGTCGTACGTTTACATTCCAGCACTTTTACATTCCCGCATTTACCTTTCTGCATTTTAATTTCAGTGCTTGTTGCTTATATCTTTGTACGCTGTTTGTTTCCTATTCACTACATTTTTGTAAAAGCATCTACGTTTGATTCAATTCTGCATAATTACTATTCCCTATCCTTGCTTAGTACTCTTTTACGCCGTTAATTTGAGCATCACGTTAACAACACACTTAAAAGAACCCAAAGAGGACCTAAATCCAGTCCCCAGATTGATCTTTGGATTATTTGTTCACAATTGTCATTTTTCACCGTAAACAGTGTTCTAAAGCTTTTAAATGTTGCGCCAACACAACTGCATCTGAATGGGTGGGCGTCAATGCAGGCATTTCAAATCCTATGTAAATTCTATTATATAGAACCTAGCGTAAGTTTGTTTCTTCATTTTTTTTGCACCCAACCTTCAGACAAGGGCAGGTGTGAATCACTAATAAGGTAGGTCAAATGGCCTATGTTTAAACCATATACTTCTTCTTTCAACGGTTTCAAAACTGGATACTTTAAAGTAACCGTCAAACCCATAGGCAAAAAATATTTTTTTGATAGTGAAGATAGACCCCTTTTCCCCTTCTAGTGGACCCGCGTACCTTGTTGATACGTTATTTATCCTGAGGAGATGCTTACTCAGGAGGAGCTGCCGGCATTGGATTATTTGAAATCTCTTCCAAGAGAACTTCTTGCCCGAGCACTAATTCTTTCGCCAAAATCTCCTAAGCCTCGGTTAGACTAGAAAGGTATGCTTTGTGACTTTTGCTTCTGCTTTGCTGACCCTGATATATTGATTTGACTCTCTATTTTTGGTGCAGGTATTATGGCGCAAAGGGGAGCTAGTATGTCTTACCGCCACGCTATAAGGACTTGGCTCCATAGGATACTTCTGCTGAACAACACCGCCACCCTAAATAGACTGTGTACCGGAGTTGGTGGAAGCATGTCCTCCTCCTCAGGACCTTCCTCTTGCTGCAGGTCAAGGCAAGAAGAGGAAGGACAAGGGCAAAAGAAAGGAAATTGAGAAAGATCGCTGAAGAAAACATGCTCGTACTGAATCCTCAGCTAGTTTGAGTAGATCTTTAGCTTCAACCATCATCCCTCCAGTTGTTCTAAGTGAAGACTTTTTTGCCGAAGGGGTCAAGGCCACTAAGCTTGTATCCCCAAACCTGTTATTGGATACTGGGAGGGCAATTGTAAATAAGTAGGATAACAGGTCTTGGTGGCAGTGGTATTGTGAACTGCAAACTCGAGCCATGGTGATGGTACGAAGCTTGGCTTTGGAGCCTTTGCTTCAGTTAGAAAAGGTCCAAAGCCAATTTTCTTCAACCTAAAAAGCGTTAGAAGAAAGTGAAGAAATTCAATCAAACTTGGCTGATACTAATAAAGTGCTGGAGATTGAAGTAGCTCAAGTCAAGTGGCACTTCACTATCATTGAAGATCAATTGCGTGATGGTTGGGCTGTAGCAGCCAAAGAGGCCTTGAGCGCAAAAAATTTGGAGTTGACCGACACCTTGGTAAGAGAGAGGCATAACAAAGAAAATGTCGATGTTGATATGAAGGCATTCATTGCTAAGTGTCATGGCAAGATTATTGCCGAGCACAAAGCTAGATTCTGTAATGCTATGAGGCAGACAGTTGAATTCTACCAGGTTCCTACGGACTTCCAATTTGACTTAATGAAGGACTTCTTTAGTGGGAAGTTCCTGAGTAACGACGATGTGTCAGATGATGTATAGCCTGATGCCAAACTTCTTGCCAAGGTCAGGGTGCTGCTGATGAGGCCCCAATCCATTAGGGAGATGGTGGGGGTTGAAGATACTGTTTCAGGCCAAGAATAGAGGAATTGGTGACCGGGGCCTTCTATTTTCTTTTTGAATTTTACTTTTGTAGGTTTTGGTACCAATTTTTTGTAATGTCTCAACCTTTCAGTGCCGTTTTAATACAAAAGACAAGCTTTCATTTCCATATTTGCTTATGCTTAATTTTGAACAAGTTAAAACTGATTTGTAGTGACCGTAACACGCGTTGATAATCATTTGTTTTATCCGAGTATAACCATTTGGTTGTAAGTAACTGTATTCTTTTATAAAGTATTATAATAACAAGAGCTAGGATTTGCGTATTATATTTGAATTATATTTGAATCACGAGTAGAATAATCGAGACATGTGTGATTAAGTATTTATAGATGTAACAACAGTGTAAGCTAATCCTAGCCACTTGGTTTATTTATGGCAAATATTCAACCTTAGCCGAGTAGGAGTATTTAAGAGGGAATACTTGATTTCAACCTTAGCCGAGTAGGGATACTCGGGGGGGAATACGTATTTCTACCTTAGCCGAGTAGGAGTATTCGAGAGAGAATGCTTATTTCAACCTTAGCTTACTTGGGAGGGAATGTTTATTTCAACTTTAGTCGAGTAGGAATACTCGGGAGGGAATCATTTCAACCTTAGTTGAATAGAGATACTCAGAAAGGAATGCTTATTTCAAACTTAGCCGAGTAGGAATATTCGGGAGGAAATCATTTCAACCTTAGCCGAATAGTAGTACTTGGGAGGAAATAATTTAGAATTGAGTGAAGTAGATTTTATTAATAAAGTGCCATGTTAAAAACCTTCTCGGAAAAACCTCTTTTCATAAATTTTTAGGAGGACAAAACCCGAGCAAGGAAAAGAGTGCCCTGAGTTTACATATTACATTATCTCAGCTAAAATAATGCTTTATGTAACACCTTAATTTAATTTCAATAAATAAAGAATTTCACAAATTTTTAAAATAATAAAATTCTCATTTTCAATCCAAGTTCATTAAGCATTTCAAATAAAGAAAGGGTTTACAAATTATATCAAACAGTTGCTACAGGACTTATTCAAATACAACAGTTTTCAAAATAATATTCTAAGTCCTATAGCAGTTCCATCCACCCCTTCACTAAGCCCGGTGCTGATCGTATTGATTACCTGAAAAATGAATGTAAGGGTGAGTACTCTACGCTACCAAAACACAATCAAACATAGAGTCTCACCTCCAACACATTTTCAACACCTTACACAATCACAATCACAGGCAGCATTTCACATCCATAAGTACAAAACACAAATCCATGCATACGCACACCAGCTGGTTACCCCCGCCTCACAGATACCACGTGGGCAGTCACGAGTCACTTAGTAAAGGTAGTGGTTAGAGGTCTAGTCAGGAAGAGAGTGTGTGGCTTGTGGTGCACCCGCTTCACAGTCGGTGTCACCACCACTCCCTCTTTCCCAAGGTATTTCTACCGTCCTCATCTCCCACACCCCCAGTGTATCGCTGAACCATTCACAACACATTTGATAAATGTTTTCTATATTTGATCCTACATTGTAATTCATGAATGATAATTGAGAGTTTTAAGCTATTCATTGAGAAAATTTACTATTATTAATTTCATTTTATTTATATTTCAGGAAAAAAGATCAAGAAGTGAAAGCTTTAAAAGATATTGGGAATTGAAGCACCCAAAGAACCAGAGATATACATGGACAAGTACACGCCCGGGTATATGACCGTGTATCTCACTTGTCGCGTCAATTGAAGTGTATCATCAAAACCAGAGATGTACACGGTCAAAGTACATGGGCGTGTACTTTTTATGAAAGCTGTGAAGTACAATTTTTAGAGACCAAAGATATACACGGCTGTGTACATGGCTGTGTACTTTTAATGTGCGTCAGAATTCAAATTTTTGCGTGAAGATGAGCCCTTGGGTCACTCATATAAAAGGGAACTTGGCACAAAAACCTAAGGGAGGGTGGTTTGGAGGAAAAGAAAGACTCAGAGACGGCTGGAGGATGGAACAAACACTTTTATTCATCTCTTTTGTAATTTTAGTTTTAAGATGTTTAGGTTCTAATTTTCCATTGAGTATCTAGACGTAATGAATCCTAATTGACCAAATTTTCTAGAATTCTTCTAATGTTATTTCATGTTCTTTTCTCTTGGGTTTAATTGAGTAGTATCAATTGTCTTCCATTTTGTTTTCTTGTTTGAATTTGAGTAAAATTCCTGCATGAAATTAACATTGCTCAATTAAAATGACTTGAATGTATTTCTAGAGATAGAAAGACATAAGTTTTCTGTATTAGGATTAAGCCTAATTATGGAATTCATAATGAACTTAATGCAACCTAGGGGTATTAATTAAGGAAGAGATTCTGATTAATCAACTGAGGGTTAGGAATCATTATCCTTGAGAAAGGTATTGATTTAATTCAGAATTTCCTGCAGCGATATGGGTTTGAAACTAAGTGGTTGAAGAAGAATTTTAGTTATTTGGACACTTAGGAGGATTTACAGTCTAGATACTCGTCTATTTCCCTTGAATACCTTTAGTCATATTTTCCTATAATTTATTTTCATAAGAATATATGTTCCTTTTAATTTATTATTCTTTTATTTTTAGCAATTTTATCAACAAGATTTATTTTTTTCATATTCATTAATAATTGCGCAATTAAGAAAGTAATTATTAATAACAGTCCTTGTGGATACGACACTTGGTACTCTATTTTTCATAATATTACTCTGACAACAAGTACACTTGCCCAGTAATCAATTTTTACACATCAAGTTTTTGGCGCCGTTGCCAGGGACTGATTAATTAGGATTCCCTTGATTACGTATTTACTAATTTCTTTATTTCTTTAGTCTTGAATTAACTTTTCTATTTTGCTTTCATTCTTTTTAGGAGCTGACATTTCTAGTGTATGACCAGAACCCGTTCTGCTACACTGTTTGAAGAACTATTTGAATTTGACCCAGAGCCAGAAAGAACTTTGCGAAAAATTCGGAAAGAGAGGCGATTGCTAATACAAAGGGAAAATGCACAAACCCACATGGAAAGAATGACAAATAATGAAGAACAACCAAGGACCATGTCTGATTATGCTCGTCGATCATTAACTGGGACAGAATCTAGCATTGTCCGTCCATATGTGCAGGGGAGTTTCAAAATAAAGCCCAATGTTATTCAGATGGTTCAGCAGTTTGTCTAATTTGATGAGTTAAAAGATGAAGATCCTAACGCTCACAATCGCTAATTTTCTGGAGATCTGTGATACGTTTAAGATAAATGGAGCTGCTGATGATGCAATCCGCTTGAGGTTATTTCCATTCTCTCTCAGGAGCAGAGCAAAACAGTGGTTGAACTCTCTCCCGCGAGGATCTATCACTTCATGGGAGGCCATGGCAGAAAATTTCTTAGCAAAATATTTTCCTCCCATAAAAACTGCCAAGATGCGGAATGATATTTCTTCCTTTTACTAGTTGGAGTCAGAGACTTTAAATACATGGGAGAGGTTTAAGGAATTACTACGGAAGTGCCCATATCATGGGATTCCTGACTGGCTTCAAGTGCAAACCTTCTACAATGGGTTGAACCCAGCCACAAGATAAATGATAGATGCTGTAGCTGGGGGCACTTTGAATAGCAAGACACCAAGGAGCTGCACAAGAACTGTTTGAAGAAATAACAATGAACAACTATCAATGGAGCTCTACTCGATCTAAACCTGCGAAATCTACTGGAATTTATAGTCTTGATGCAGTAACATCCTTGGCAATGCAAGTTGAAGCCTTAGGGAAGAAGATTGATGGTTTATCTGTTAACTATCCAGTTGCTCCGATGATGAGATGTGATATTTGTGGAGGAGGCCACCCTAATCATGAGTGTCGAGCTACTCAAGAAGAACATGCTAATGTGATAGGAAACAGACCACCTTACCAAAATTATAATGGCATGAATAATCTGGACTGGAGAAATTATGCAAACCCACCATGGAACAACGACCAATAGCCAATGCGGAACAACACACTCTTAGGATTTCAACAAGCTTCACATCCACCCCAGCTGAAAAGAAGTCAAACCTTGAGGAGTTGATGACCAAATTCATTCAAACTTTAGAATCTCGGTTCCAATCCACCGAGACAGCACTAAGAAATCAACAAACCTCTATCCATGATCTAGAAATTCAGTTGGGTCAAATTTCTAGACTCCTCTCAGAAAGACCACAAGGAATCTTGCCTGGAAATACTGATACTAATCCTAGGGAGCAGGTCAATACAGTAACATTAAGGAGTGGCAGAACATTACAAGAGAAGGGGAAGCAAGAAATAGAAAAAGATGCAGTTGAAGAGGAGGATAAATGTCAAGAGGAAATTGTGGAAAAGCCCCCTGTAGTGAAAGAATTCATACCCCCACTTCCCTACCCAGCAAGATTGAAGAAAGACAAGGATGATGAACAATTTGGTAAATTTCTGTCCTTATTTCGTCAACTTCATATTAATTTACCGTTTGTTGATGCCTTGGCACAAATTCCCAAGTATGCCAAATTTCTGAAGGATCTACTGTCCAATAAGAAGAAATTGGAGGAGTTGGCCATAGTAACTCTGAATAAAGAATGCTCAGCAATTCTGCAAAATAAGATGCCTGAAAATTTGAAGGATCCAGGGAATTTTACTCTTCCTTGTCTCATTGGTAGATTGATAGTTTATAAGGCTTTAGCTGATTTAGATGCTAGCATTAATTTGATGTCATATTCTGTTTTTAAGAAATTGGGTTTAGGGGAACCTAGGCCAACTAGGATGAGTATTCAACTAGCTGATAGGTCAATTAAATATCCTAGGGGTATCATTGAGGATGTGCTTGTAAAAGTGGATAAATTTATTTTTCCTGTTGATTTTGTGATTCTTGATATGGACGAGGACACTGATGTCCCCTTGATGTTAGGTTGTCCATTTTTAGCTACTGTAGGGGTTATAATTGATGTGAGGGATGGAAAGTTAATTTTGAGAGTTGGAGATGAAAAAGTCACTTTCAAAATTCTTGATGTAATAAAAAAGTCTTTGAAACAAGATGATTCTTGCTACTTTATTAATGTAATTGATGATTGTGTTTCTGATTATGCACAGGAATTCTTGATTTTAAACTTATTGAAAAGAAGCTTAGTTCATGAAGGAGGAAAAGATGATATGAGCTTGCTAACTCAAGAACAGTGGTGTCATTTAGAAGCCACTAAGCCATTATGGAGAAAGAGGGACTTCAAAGTTTTGGAGTGGAAATCAAAGAAGCAACCCAACCCATCCATTAATGAACCACTAGATGTAGAATTGAGGTTCTACTATGATAAAAAATTCAAGGGAGGTTGATAGTCATATTTTAGTACATCTTTCTCTCCATGTTTTTGGTTTAATTGTGCTTCATTAGTGCATTATTTTGATGTGTTAGTTTAGATTTGTGTTAGTAAGTAATTTAGGATTTAAATATAAATCATTCTTAATTCTTGCCATAATTTCTTATTTTGACACAGTTTCTTGCAAAGACCATATCTGGAGTTACACTACTCGAAATTGGACAAAATTGGTGTCCCTGGAAAGATAAGACAGAGATCTACAACATCTCTGTTGGGAGAAAAGCCCAGTTCGAGCATTTTCAAGTCCAAAATTGCATCACGATGTTGTGGCCCTGCACTAAAATTTTCAGAATTTGATTGTATTGTTGATTTTACTTAGTTAGAGAGTTGGGTCTTAATTAAGCCCAATTATTATGTCTTTTACTTAGTTAGGTGTTTAGGAAACTCATTAGGGAGTTGGGCCTTAATTAAGCCCAATTGTTTTATCTTTAAATAAAGGTTACGACTCTATGTATGAATCCTTGTTTTTCTTTTCCCGCAATTTTTTTAGAATTACAAGTCTTTATTTTAAATTCTTTCCTTTATTTTTGTCTCTCTACCTTCCATCTTTTCATATTTTTTGGTTTTGGCCGAAGCAAACATGATCATTAAGCAA
>NW_020874291.1:9492379-9502379 GCF_003935025.1 Abrus precatorius | reverse complement strand
GGTCACGTTCCCTATTGGTGGGTGAACAATCCAACACTTGGTGACTTCTGCTTCACAATGATTGGAAGAGCCGACATCAAAGGATCAAAAAGCAACGTCGCTATGAACGCTTGGCTGCCACAAGCCAGTTATCCCTGTGGTAACTTTTCTGACACCTCTAGCTTCAAATTCCGAAGGACTAAAGGATCGAGAGGCCACACTTTCACGGTTCATATTTGATAGAACAAGAGCACCTTTTGACCAACACAAAATTCTTTTCTGGCTATCAACTTGTCATGGTACCTCTTGGTTTTCTCCTTATAAATTCTGGAATTTTCATATGCCTCTAGACGTAACTCTTCCAACTCTTGCAATTGAAGCCTTCTTTGCTCTCCAGCTGAGTCATAGTGCAAATTACAAGCCTTCACTGCCCAGTATGCCTTGTGCTCTATCTCCACTGGTAAATGGCAAGCTTTGCCAAAGATTATTCTGTAAGGAGACATGTCCAAGGGTGCTTTGAATGCAGTCCTGTGTGCCCACAAGGCATCATCTAGCCTGCGGCTCCAATCTTTTTTGTGTGGTTGCACAACTCTTTCAAGTATTTTCTTAATTTCTCTGTTGGAGAGCTCGGCCTGGCCATTCGTTTGCGGGTGGTAAGCTGTGGAAACTTTGTGCAGAACTCCATATTTTCTCAGCAAAACTGCCATTGTGTTGTTGCAAAAATGACTTCCTTGGTCACTAATGATGGCACATGGGATGCCAAACCTGCAAAATAAGTTGGAGCGAACAAATTCTGCAACAACTCTAGCATCATTAGTCTCGGTAGCTTTAGCTTCTACCCACTTTGAAACATAGTCAATAGCAAGTAAAATGTACAAGAAACCAAAGGAAGAGGGAAAGGGGCCCATGAAGTCAATACCCCAGACATCAAAGATGTCACAGTATAGGATAGGTTGCTGAGGCATTTCCTGTCTCTTGGTGATAATTCCTCCTGACTTTTGGCAGCTCTCACAGACAGAATATGTTCGCCAAGAGTCTTTGAAAATGGAGGGCCAGTACAATCCTGAGTCCAACACCTTTCTTGCTGTTCTTTGAGGTCTAAGGTGTCCTCCCACAACCGAATTGTGGCAAAACTGCAATATGGATGGGATCTCTTCATCAAGGACGCATCTTCTGATTACTTGATCATTACAGAACTTCCATAAGTAAGGGTCATCCCAAACATAGTGCTTGGCATCGCTCTTGATCTTGTCCCTTTGAATTTTTGATGCATTTGTAGGGAAAACTCTTGCAACCAAAAAATTAACCAAATCAGCATACCAAGGTATATGTGATGTGCACAACTCTAAGAGTTGTTCATCAGGGAAATCATCCTTGAGGGGAATGAGTTCAGGGACTCCCTCTATTATGCTTAAATGGTCTGCTACCAAGTTTTGTGCTCCACTTCTGTCTTTAATCTCCAAGTCAAATTCTTGAAGTAAGAGCATCCACCTTATTAGCCTGGGTTTAGAATCTATCTTTTTTTAGCAAAAACTTCAAAGCAGAATGATCAGTGAACACCACAACTTTTGATCCTAACAGATATGATCTGAATTTATCTAATGCAAACACTATGGCCAACAATTCCTTTTCAGCTGTGGTGTAATTGGATTGTGCAGTGTCTAAGGTCCTAGAAGCATAATAAATAACATGAGGGACCTTACCAACCCGCTGTGCAAGGACAGCTCCCACTGCATAATTTGAGGCATCACACATCAGCTCAAAGGGTATTGACCAATCTGGAGGTTGGATAATTGGTGTGGTGGTTAAGGCTTCTTTAAGGAAGTTGAAAGCCTCCTTGCAGTCCTCATCAAATTTGAATTCAGCATCTTTTTGCAGCAGCTTCGAAAGAGGAATTGCAATCTTGGAGAAATTCTGGATGAACCTCCTGTAAAATCCTGCATGGCCCAAAAAAGAACGAATCTCCCTCACGCATGAGGGGTAAGGAAGCTGTGAAATGACATCCAATTTTGCAGGATTGATAGTCATATTTTAATACATCTTTCTCTCTATGTTTTCGATTTAATTGGGTCTTTTTAGTATATTATTTTGATGTGTTAGTTTAGATTTGTGTTGGTAAGTCATTTAGGATTTAAATTTAAATCTTTCTTAATTCCCGCCATAAATTCTTGTTTTGACACAGTTTCTTGAAAGGACCATATCTGGAGCTACACTACTCGGAATTGGACAAAATTGGTGTCCTTGGAAAGATAAGAGAGAGATATACAACTTCTATGTTGCAAGAAAATCCCAGTTCGAACATCTTCAGGCCCAAAACTGCGTCACAATGTTGCGGTCCTGCAATGAATTTTTCAGAATTTGGTTTTATTGTTGACATTACTTAATTAGGGTTTTAGGAACCTCGTTAGGAAGCTGGGCCTTAATTAAGCCCAATTATTTTGTCTTTAAATAGGGTTTATGATTTCACGTGGGGATATTCTTCCCTCTTTTTTACCTTAATTTTCAGAATTTTAAGTAAAAAGCTTTCGTAAGGATTCCTCTCGTCTCCCTCTCTTTTATTTTCGGAAACTTCATCCCCTTCTCTAATTGGTCGAGCAACATGATTATGAAGCAAGGCTAATTCATCAACCGGTTCAAGGTTTCAAAAACTACATTGCATTCGAGTTTCAAAATAGGTTTTATCGAATTCCTCCTTTCCTTCCTCTTTTCTAATTAGGTTAATTACGTTTTTCATGATATGGAATTTTCGTTGCATCCTAAATAGGAAGAATAGGTTAATTTCAGATTTGAACTAATTGGATTCACCTGATTTAATCAATCAATTGTTCTAAATTTTGTTAAAGCATTGGGTTTGCGATTGCGGTTCTTATTTTGATGGAATTCATAATCTAGATTTAGATTTTAGGGTTGTTGATGCGCATTGAATTAGTGTGATTAGAAATTCGTTGGGATCATATTTGTGTGAACGACGAGAATTGCATTGTAGGGATTGAGATCTTGAATTGGTTGAATTTCATAATCCTTAATTTTCGTTTTTGTTATTTTGTCGTTTAAATTCAAAACAAATCCTCCCCCAATCTAATTTGAAATTGCATGATGGAACTAAAAATAAAATGCATTTTATGTCCTTGAGAGATGACCTAGGTTTGCTTCTTGTATTGCACAAATTTTTGAGAAAATCTAGCTTGTTTGATACCATTGCGACGTGGTTATCAAGGATCAACCTTAATACCTTTTTCAGAGATTATATGGCCTAGAACTACACCCTGCTCTACCATGAAATGGCATTTCTCAAAGTTAAGTACGAGGTTAGTTTCAATACACCTCTTCAAGACTTTTTCTAAATTGACTAAACATGCATGAAAAGATGTGCCATAAACTGTGAAGTCATCCATGAAGACCTCTATGCAATGCTCCACTAAATCAAAAAAAATACTCAACATGCATCTCTGGAATGTTCCAGGAGCATTACATAGGCCAAAAGGCATTCTTCGATAAGCGAAGGTGCCAAAGGGACATGTAAATGTGGTTTTCTCCTGGTCTTGAGGGGCAATACAAATTTGAAAATAACCAGAGTAACCATCTAAAAAGAAATAGTGGGATTTACCTGCCAATCTTTCAAGCATTTGATCGATGAAGGGTAGTGGGAAGTGGTCTTTCCTTGTTGCCTGGTTCAGCCGCCTGTTGTCTATGCAGACTCTCCAGCTGTTCTGGACTCTGGTAGGTATCATTTCATTCTTCTCATTCCTGACCACAGTAAGTCCAGATTTCTTTGGGACCACTTGCACAGGGCTAACCCGGGTGCTATCAGAGATTGGGTATATGATCCTAGCTTGAAGCAACTTGGTGACTTCCTTCTTCACCACATCTAGGATGATGGGATTCACCCTCCTTTGAGGTTGTCTCACCGGTTTAGCATCCTCTTCCAACAAAATTCTATGCATGCACATGGAGGGGCTAATTCCTGGTATATCAGCAAGTGTCCACCCAATGGCTTTTTTGTGCTTTTTGATCACTTCTAGCAACTTCTCCTCTTGATCACTATCAAGCTTGGTGGAGATGATAACTGGGAGCTTCTCATTTGGTTCCAAATAGACATATTTCAAATTCTCCGGTAGAGGCTTTAACTCTAATGTGGGAGGTTGCTCTATAAAGGGAAGTTATTTAGCATTTTCTTTTGACAAAATTTCTGCAACATTCAAATCAAAGGGGTTAGATTTAACTGTATTTGCTAAATTCAATACTTCACATTCTACCCCTATGGAATTATCAACTTCATCAACACTAAAAATTTCAGAACTTTCATTCAAATAATCAAAATTTTCAGCACAAGTATCATACAAAGAATTTTCATATGATTCACAAACAAAAGCATCTACACAATGGGAAAAATTAAAGAAAGAATTTCTCAAAATTTCGGTCCAGCTCTCATCCACTAATGCATTAAATACATCAATATGGAAGACAGAATGTTCTTCAATCGGATGTTTCATGGCATCCAATATGTTGAAGCACACAATGTTCACCCCAAATTCCATGGTGAGTAAACCGACATGTACATCAATCTTCGTTCTTCCAGTCTTCAAGAACGGTCTTCCCAAAATGATCGGTGCAGAATTTTTGAGTGACTCTTCTTCTTGCATGTCAAGGATGTAGAAGTCAGCTGGGAATATGAGGTCATTCACCTTCACTAACACATCTTCAACAAGTCCAGCTGGATGTGTTGTGCTTCTATTGGCCAACTGAATTACTACACCTGTGGGCTGCAAGGGACCAAGAGATAGAGAAGAAAAAATAGACAATGGCATAACATTAATGGATGCTCCTAGATCTAACATTGCATTGTCTATCCTATTATTACCAATGATGCATGGAATAGTAAATGTTCCTGGGTCTTTACACTTCTCAGGCATTGTGGTTCTCTGTTTCTCAAAAAGTACAGAAACATTCCTACCCATGTTGACTCTCTCATTACCCTTCAGACGCCTTCTATGTGTACACAAATCTTTCAAGAACTTGGCATACTTGGGTATTTGTTTAATTGCCTCCAGCAAGGGTATGTTTACCTCAACCTTTCTGAAGGTGTCCAAGATTTCTTTGTCACTCTCCTCAGCTTTCTTACTGGGTTTGATGACCATAACCCTTTGAGGAAAAGGTGGTGGAATTGCCCTTTCAGCTTCTTCTACCACTTCTTGAGTGGTGGGTGCATTTTCTTCCTCCCTTTCATCAACCAAGGGGCGTGGGATCTCCTTTTCCCTAGGCATTTCAGGCTCTTGCATTATCTTCCCAGACCGTAGTGTAATTGAACTGACATTCTTTGGGTTTGTGACTGTCTGTGTTGGGAGGTTGCCTGAACCTTGGAACTGAATTTGATTTATAGAGGAAGCCAACTGTCCCACTTGGTTCTCAATTGTTCTGATACTGGCCTCTGTTCGCTATTGAAAATTAATGTTGCTCATGGCCATCTGCTTCACAAGCTCCTCCAATGAAGGCTCATTCTTCTGACAGGAAGAGGCTTGGGATAAGGACACTTGCTGCTGTTGGTGAGGTTGTTGCCCATGTTGTTGATCATTCCATTGGCGTGGCTGATGTGGCCTGCCTTGACCAGCTTGGTAGTTGTTGCTTTGCCGATTTTGCTCGTTGGAATTTCCTCCCCACCTCAAGTTTGGATGATTTCTCTAGCCCGGGTTATACCGGTTTGAAGAAAGATCCCAGTTTGGTTGTTGCTGCGACTGCTGAAAAGGAAATTTGTTAGTGTAAATATTTGCAACATAGGCTTGGGGGTTACCTTCAGGAGTGTCTGACTCCTGCAATTTAGGGCAGTTGTCTGTGTAATGATCCGAAGCTGAGCGTATTCAGCAAAGCGTAGCTGGAATTGGTGGTGGAGGTGTTGTAGTGACAACACTTTTTTGCATTGCAGCTAATTGCTTTACCATGGAGGCTAGCTCATCAATCTTGTGCTCCAATTTGTTTGGTTCTGTAGCTTGAACTTCATGCACACCTCTAGTAACACAGGAATTCTGTCTAGTTGCAAATTGCTGGGAGTTGGCAGCCATGTTTTCTATCAAGTTCCTGGCTGCCACAGGGGTCTTGTCTACCAAGGCTCCTCCACTCGCTGCATCGATCATACTCCTATCCATTGGGTGTAATCCCTCATAGAAGTACTGGATCAGTAATTGATCGCTAATTTGGTGGTGGGGGCAGCTGGCACATAGTCTTTTAAACCTCTCCCAGTATTCATAGAGAGTTTCTCTTTTTAGCTGCCTAATTCCACAAATTTCCTTTCTTATGGATGCAGCTCGGGAGGCTGGAAAGAACTTCTCTAGAAAGAGTCTTTTGAGGTTGTCCCAACTTGTAATAGATCCGGGAGGAAGGTAGTAGATCCAATCCTTCGCGGTGCCCATTAATGAGAAAGGAAAAGCCTTCAATTTGACATGCTCCTCCAGAACACCTTGAGGTCTCATGGTGGAACATACAATGTGAAACTCCTTCAAGTGTTTGTGAGGGTCTTCACCTGCAAAACCATGGAATTTAGGTAGAAGGTGAATTAGTCCAGTTTTCAAAACAAAAAGGGTGTCCACATCTGGATATTGGATGCACAATGTTTGGTATGCGACATCCGGTGCAGCTAGCTCCTTAAGAGTCCTCTCATCACCTGCCATTGCTCCAAAACTAGAGTTAAGTGAAAATGGAGAAGAGTAAACAGAATTTGGTGTCACAAATTGCAAAGATGCAGTAGGTGATGATGATGATTCAGAGTGTTCAGAGTGATCCCTATGTGTCCTAATGTTCCTATGAAAAGTCCTATCAATCTCCTGGTCTAATGGATACAAATCCCCAGGGTTTGATCGGGTCATGCACTAGATATCAACTAACTAAATTGAAAGCAAATTGAGTAAATGAAATAACAAGAATAGTTTAAAATCTCTTTGCAGAATTATGCAGCAAAAGTGCAGAAAAACAGAGTAATATGTAGCAAAATGAGTGCAGAAAATTGAAAGTGAGTAATTGAAAAATTGCAGCACTTGAATGAAGAAAATGATGTAGAAAATCTTGCAACAACAATGCAGAAACAGATCACAAAATTCGTATGACTTTCAACACAACACAAAAACTCAAAATGAAACAAGCACACTAACATGCAAGACACAAAAACAGAGTACCAAGCATGTTCAACATAAGTTCAGCACCAAAAATATCCCTGGCAACGGCGCCAATTTGATGAAACGAATTTAGCTACTCGTTATGCACAAAGATTGTCGTTAATCCTCATCAAATATGCAAAGAAATGAATACAGTACTAGGGTGTTATCATAGGTCGTCTCTAAGGAATTTTTGGTTGGGAACATACATCGAACAAGTGTAAACATGGATTTTAAAGCAAGTAAAATGGGGGGGATTTTTGTTAATTTCCAGATTTAAATCAAGGACGAAATGTGAATTAATGAAATTCAATCAATTAAAATGAGTAATTCCTAGTCAATCAATGAGTTCTATCCTTATTCTTTCAAATGATTCAATAATCCCCTTTCTTTCCCTTGAATTAAGTTAATCTAACAAGCGAAAATTAACTTTAACATCCCAATTAAAATTAAGCATCTTAATGGGCTCCAATCTCTATCCCTAAGATTAAGCAACCTCAAAGATTAATAAAAATTAAGCAATTTTGAATTAGAATTTCGTTGGGTAATTTAGGGTTCATTAAGCAATGTTCTCTTCATGCAAATTCCATTTCATTCAAAGATTGGGGTCAATAAATTCAAGGAAAGAAAGATTTATATTGCAATTAATCCCAAGAATTCAAGATTCATTTGCATTGACTAGGAATTACAAGGAAGTTTAGCCCTCCATGTGGATGGGCTTCACAAATGAATGAAAGAAATGCAAGAATGTAAGCAGCATTAATGTAAATTCAACAAAAATCAAAAGGGAAATTGGAAATTAAAACCTATAGAGGACCCTTGGCTGTCACCCAAGACTCCAATGTTCTGGGAAATTGTCTCAATTTGGCAAAGGAAAAATGTGTAAAAAGTGTGAAAACTCCCGTACCCTAATTCCTAAAACCTATTTATATTGGATGCCATGTCAGCAAAGTGTCCACTTTTTGCTTTGAAAGTGTCCACTTTGGGCCAAAAGAGTGTCCATGCGCAATTCACGTAAGTTTTTCAATTCTCTGGAGTTGCCATTATTGGACTTGAAAGTGGCAACTTCGGATGCGCGTAGCCACTTTGAAAGGCAATAGTGGCCACGCGCAACATGCTTCCGAAAGTGGCGTCCTGAGCTTCCTGGAGTTGCTACTATTGGACTTGAAAGTGGCTACTTTGGATGCGCATAGCCACTATGAAAGGCAATAGTGGCCACGCGCAAAATGCTTCCAAAATGGCGTCCCTGGAGCTCTCTGGAGTTGCCACTTTTGGACTTGAAAGTGGCTACTTTGGAACCTTTAATGCCTAGACTTGCTGTAGTTGCCACATTTGCTCCTAAAAGTGGCTACTTTGGGGGCAACTTTCATCCAAGGGCCAAGATATCTCAGAATTAACTTGGGGACTCTGTAAAATTATCAAGATAATTAAAATTACAATCTATATCTATGTAATTAAATGAAAATTAACCAAAAATTAATAAACCTATGATATTTACTCAAAATGTGATTTCTATATTATTTGCACTATCTAAGTCCATTTTTCCCATCAAGGAGCACCAAAAAGGCAAGTAAAAATATAATAAAAGGTGGATTCATCAATATTCGTAGTGGAAATAAGAATCAAATGAGCTTTTAACCTTTTGTTCCACACGAGATTTCTGTTCTCGTTGAGCTCATCCTAGGACACCTGCGTTATCTTTTAACAGATGTGTCGCCCCAGCCAAACTCCTCACCTGACAATGTCTTCCGCCCGGATCGACCAACCGAAGTCGACCTTGGGTCCAAAAAGAGGGGCAGCGCCCCGCTTCCGATTCACGGAATAAGTAAAATAACTTTAAAAGTAGTGGTATTTCACTTTCGCTGTTTCCAGCTCCCACTTATCCTACACCTCTCAAGTCATTTCCCAAAGTCGGACTAGAGTCAAGCTTAACAGGGTCTTCTTTCCTCGCTGATTCCGCCAAGCTCGTTCCCTTGGCTGTGAATTGCGCATGGACACTCTTTTGGCCCAAAGTGGACACTTTCAAAGCAAAAAGTGGACACTTTGCTGACATGGCATCCAATATAAATAGGTTTTAGGAATTAGGGTACGGGAGTTTTCACACTTTTTACACATTTTTCCTTTGCCAAATTGAGACAATTTCCCAGAACATTGGAGTCTTGGGTGACAGCCAAGGGTCCTCTATAGGTTTTAATTTCCAATTTCCCTTTTGATTTTTGTTGAATTTACATTAATGTTGCCTACGTTCTTGCATTTCTTTCTTTCATTTGTGAAGCCCATCCACATGGAGGGCTAAACTTCCTTGTAATTCCTAGTCAATGCAAATGAATCTTGAATTCTTGGGATTAATTGCAATATAAATCTTTCTTTTCTTGAATTTATTGACCCCAATCTTTGAATGAAATGGAATTTGCATGAAGGGAACATTGCTTAATGAACCCTAAATTACCCAACGAAATTCTAATTCAAAATTGCTTAATTTTGATTAATCTTTGAGGTTGCTTAATCTTAGGAATAGAGATTGGAGCCCATTAAAATGCTTAATTTTAATTGGGATGTTAAAGTTAATTTTCGCTTGTTTGATTAACTTAATTCAAGGGAAAGAAAGGGGATTATTGAATCATTTGAAAGAATAAGGATAGAACTCATTGATTGACTAGGAATTACTCATTTTAATTGATTGAATTTCATTAATTCACATTTCGTCCTTGATTTAAATCTGGAAATTAACAAAAATCCCCCCCATTTTACTTGCTTTAAAATCCATGTTTACACTTGTTCGATGTATGTTCCCAACCAAAAATTCCTTGGAGACGACCTATGATAACACCCTAGTACTGTATTCATTTCTTTGCATATTTGATGAGGATTAACGACAA
>NW_020874291.1:9417379-9487379 GCF_003935025.1 Abrus precatorius | reverse complement strand
CATCAAGGTGCACCATGGTGGGTCATAACCACATCGCAATGGTATCAAACAAACTAGATTTTCTTAAAAATTTTGCAATACAAGGAGTAAACCTAGGTCATCTCACAAGGACATAAGATACATTCTGTTTCTGGTTCCATCATGTGATTTCAGATTAGCTTAGAGAAGGATTGTTTTGAATTAAATTGTAAACAACAGAAAAGAAAAGAACAAGAAATAATTATAGCGAAACGAAATATAAAATTCATCCAAATCAAGATCTCAATCACTACAACGCAATTCTCATTGTTACACAAATATAATTCCAACGAATTTCCAATCAACACTAATTCAATACGACATTAATAACCCAAAATCTAAATCTAAATTATGAATTTCATCAAAACAAGAACTGCAATCGCAAATCCAATGGTCTAACAAAATTCAGAACAATTGATTTATGGAATTAGGTGAATTCATTTATTTCAAATCTGAAATTCTCATTCTCTGTTTAGAATGCAAACGAAAAATCAATATCATGAAAAACATAATTATCCTAATCAGAAAAGAGGAGGAAAAGCGCGAATTCGATAGAACCTAACCCGAAACTCAAACACAATGTTGTTCTTGAAACCTTGAACCGATTGATGGATTAGCCTTGCTTCATGATCATGTTTGCTTCGGCCAAAACCAGAAAATATGAAAAGATGGAAGGTAGAGAGACAAAAATAAAGGAAAGAATTTAAAATAAAGACTTGTAATTCTAAAAAAATTGCGGGAAAAGAAAAACAAGGATTCATACATGGAGTCGTAACCTTTATTTAAAGATAAAATAATTGGGCTTAATTAAGGCCCAACTCCCTAATGAGTTTCCTAAACACCTAACTAAGTAAAAGACATAATAATTGGGCTTAATTAAGACCCAACTCCCTAACTAAGTAAAATCAACAATACAATCAAATTCTGAAAATTTTAGTGCAGGGACGCAATATTGTGATGCAATTTTGGACTTGAAGATGCTCGAATTGGGATTTTCTCCCAACAGAGAAGTTGTAGATCTCTGTCTTATCTTTCCGGGGACACCAATTTTGTCCAATTCCGTATAGTGTAGCTTCAGATATGGTCTTTGCAAGAAACTATGTCAAAATAAGAAATTATGGCGGCAATTAAGAAAGATTTATATTTAAATTCTAAATTACTTACTAACACAAATCTAAACTAACACATCAAAATAATGCACTAATGAAGCACAATTAAACCAAAAACATGGAGAGAAAGATGTACTAAAATATGACTATCAACCTCCCTTGAATTTTTTATCATAGTGGACCTTCAATTCTACATCTAGTGGTTCATTGATAGATGGGTTGGGTTGCTTCTTTGATTTCTACTCCAAAACTTTGAAGTCCCTCTTTCTCCATAATGGCTTAGTGGCTTCTAAATGACACCACTGTTCTTGAGTTAGCAAGCTCATATCATCTTTTCCTCCTTCATGAACTAAGCTTTTTTTCAATGAGTTTAAAATCAAGAATTCCTGTGCATAATTAGAAACACACTCATCAATTACATTAATAAAGTAGCAAGAATCATCTTGTTTCAAAGACTTTTTTATTACATCAGGAATTTTGAAAGTGACTTTTTCATCTCCAACTCTCAAAATTAACTTTCCATCCCTCACATCAATTATAGCCCCTGCAGTAGCTAAAAATGGACAACCTAAGATCAAGGGGACATCAGTGTCCTCGTCCATATCAAGAATCACAAAATCAACAGGAAAAATAAATTTATCCACTTTTACAAGCACATCCTCAATGATACCTGTAGGATATTTAATTGACCTATCAGCTAGTTGAATACTCATCCTAGTTGGCCTAGGTTCCCCTAAACCCAATTTCTTAAAAACAGAATATGACATCAAATTAATGCTAGCACCTAAATCAGCTAAAGCCCTATAAACTATCAATCTACCAATGAGACAAGGAAGAGTAAAACTCCCTGGATCCTTTAATTTTTCAGGCATCTTATTTTGCAGAATTGTTGAGCATTCTTTATTCAGAGTTACTATAGCCAACTCCTCCAATTTCTTCTTATTGGACAGTAGATCCTTCAGAAATTTGGCGTACTTAGGAATTTGTGCCAAGGCATCAACAAACGGTAAATTAATATGAAGTTGACGAAATATGGACAGAAAATTACCAAATTGTTCATCATCCTTGCCTTTCTTCAATCTTGCTGGGTAGGGAAGTGGGGGTGTGAATTCTTTCACTACATGGGGCTTTTCCACAATCTCCTCTTGACATTTATCCTGCTCTTCAACTGCATCTTTTTCTATTTCTTGCTTCCTTTCTCTTGTAATGTTCTGCCACTCCTTAATGTTACTGTATTGACCTGCTCCCTAGGATTAGTCTCAGTATTTCCAGGCAAGATTCCTTGTGGTCTTTCTGAGAGGAGTCTAGAAATTTGACCCAACTGAATTTCTAGATCATGGATAGAGGTTTGTTGATTTCTTAGTGCTGTCTCGGTGGATTGGAACCGAGATTCTAAAGTTTGAATGAATTTGGTCATCAACTCCTCAAGGTTTGACTTCTTTTCAGCTGGGGTGGCGGTGGATGTGAAGCTTGTTGAAATCCTGAGAGTGTGTTGTTCCGCATTGGCTGTTGGTCGTTGTTCCATAGTGGGTTTGCATAATTTCTCCAGTCCAGATTATTCATGCCATTATAATTCTGGTAAGGTGGTCTGTTTCCTATCACATTAGCATGTTCTTCTTGAGTAGCTCGACACTCATGATTAGGGTGGCCTCCTCCACAAATATCACATCTCATCATCGGAGCAACTGGATGGTTAACAGATAAACCATCAATCTTCTTCCCTAAGGCTTCAACTTGCATTGCCAAGGATGTTACTACATCAAGACTATAAATTCCAGTAGATTTCGCAGGTTTAGATCGAGTGGAGCTCCATTGATAGCTGTTCATTGTCATTTCTTCAAACAGTTCTTGTGCAGCCCCTTGGTGTCTTGCTGTTCAAAGTGCCCCCAGCTACAGCATCTATCATTTGTCTTGTGGCTGGGTTCAACCCATTGTAGAAGGTTTGCACTTGAAGCCAGTCAGGAATCCCATGATATGGGCACTTCCGTAGTAATTCCTTAAACCTCTCCCATGTATCTAAAGTCTCTAACTCCAACTGGTAAAAGGAAGAAATATCATTCCGCATCTTGGCAGTTTTTATGGGAGGAAAATATTTTGCTAAGAACTTTTCTGCCATGGCCTCCCATGAAGTGATAGATCCTCGCGGGAGAGAGTTCAACCACTGTTTTGCTCTGCTCCTGAGAGAGAATGGAAATAACCTCAAGTGGATTGCATCATCAGTAGCTCCATTTATCTTAAACGTAGCACAGATCTCCAGAAAATTAGCGATTGTGAGCGTTAGGGTCTTCATCTTGTAACCCATCAAATTGGACAAACTGCTGAACCATCTTAATAACATTGGGCTTTATTTTGAAGCTCCCCTGCACATATGGACGGACAATGCTAGATTTTGTCCCAGTTAATGATCAACGAGCATAATAGGACATGGTCCTTGGTTGCTCTTCATTGTTTGTCATTCCTTCCATGTGGGTTTGTGCGTTTTCCCTTTGTATTAGCAGTCGCCTCTCTTTCCGAATTTTTCGCAAAGTTCTTTCTAGCTCTGGGTCAAATTCAAATAGTGCAAAATAGAAAAGTTAATTCAAGACTAAAGAAATAAAGAAATTAGTACATACGTAATCAAGGGAATCCTAATTAATCAGTCCCCGGCAACGGCGCCAAAAACTTGATGTGTAAAAACTGATTACTGGGCAAGTGTACTTGTTGTCAGAGTAATATTATGAAAAATAGAGTACCAAGTGTCGTATCCACAAGGACTGTTATTAATAATTACTTTCTTAATTGCGCAATTATTAATGAATATGAAAAAAATAAATCTTGTTGATAAAATTGCTAAAAATAAAAGAATAATAAATTAAAAGGAACATATATTCCTATGAAAATAAATTATAGGAAAATATGACTAAAGGTATTCAAGGGAAATAGACGAGTATCTAGACTGTAAATCCTCCTAAGTGTCCAAATAACTAAAATTCTTCTTCAACTACTTAGTTCCAAACCCATATCGCTGTAGGAAATTCTGAATTAAATCAATACCTTTCTCAAGGATAATGATTCCTAACCCTCAGTTGATTAATCGAAATCTCTTCCTTAATTAATACCCCTAGGTTGCATTAAGTTCATTATGAATTCCATAATTAGGGTTAATCCTAATACAGAAAACTTATGTCTTTCTATCTCTAGAAATACATTCAAGTCCTTTTAATTGAGCAATGTTAATTTCATGCAGGAATTTTACTCAAATTCAAACAAGAAAACAAGATGGAAGACAATTGATACTACTCAATTAAACCCAAGAGAAAAGAACATGAAATAATATTAGAAGAATTCTAGAAAATTTGGTCAATTAGGATTCATTACGTCTAGATACTCAAAGGAAAATTAGAACCTAAACATCTTAAAACTAAAATTACAAAAGAGATGAATAAAAGTGTTTGTTCCATCCTCCAGCCGTCTCTGAGTCTTTCTTCTCCTCCAAACCACCCTCCCCTAGGTTTTTGTGCCAAGTTCCCTTTTATATGAGTGGCCCAAGGGCTCATCTTCACGCAAAAATTTGAATTCTGATGCACGTTAAAAGTACACGGCCATGTACACGGCCGTGTATATCTTTGGTCTCTAAAAATTGTACTTCACAGCTTTCATAAAAAGTACACGCCCATGTACTTTGACCTTGTACATCTCTGGTTTTGATGATACACTTCAATTGACGCGACCAGTGAGATACACGGTCATATACACGGGCGTGTACTTGTCCATGTATGTCTCTGGTTCTCTGGGTGCTTCAATTCCTAATATCTTTTAAAGCTTTCACTTCTTGATCTTTTTTCCTGAAATATGAATAAAATGAAATTAATAATAGTAAATTTTCTCAATGAATAGCTTAAAACTCTCAATTATCATTCATGAATTACAATGTAGGATCAAATATAGAAAACATTTATCAAATGTGTTGTGAATGGTTCAGCGATACACTGGAGGTGTGGGAGATGAGGACGGTAGAAATACCTTGGGAAAGAGGGAGTGGTGGTGACACCGACTGTGGAGTGGGTGCACCACAGGCCACACACTCTCTTCCTGACTAGACCTCTAACCACTACCTTTGCTAAGCGACCCGTGACTGCCCACGTGGTATCCGTGAGGCGGGGGTAACTGGCTGGTGTACGTATGCATGGATTTGTGTTTTGTACTTATGGATGTGAAATGCTGCCTTTGATTGTGATTGTGTAAGGTGTTGAAAATGTGCTGGAGGTGAGACTCTATGTTTGATTGTGTTTTGGTAGCGTAGAGTACTCACCCTTACATTCATTTTTCAGGTAATCAATACGATCAGCACCGGGCTTAGTGAAGGGGTGGATGGAACTGCTATAGGACTTAGAATATTATTTTGAAAACTGTTGTATTTGAATAAGTCCTGTAGCAACTGTTCGATATAATTTGTAAACCCTTTCTTTATTTGAAATGCTTAATGAACTTGGATTGAAAATGAGAATTTTATTATTTTAAAAATTTGTGAAATTCTATATTTATTGAAATTAAATTAAGGTGTTACATAAAGCATTATTTTAGCTGAGATAATGTAATATGTAAACTCAGGGCACTCTTTTCCTTGCTCGGGTTTTGTCCTCCTAAAAATTTATGAAAAGAGGTTTTTCCGAGAAGGTTTTTAACGTGGCACTTTATTAATAAAATCTACTTCACTCAATTCTAAATTATTTCCTCCCAAGTACTACTATTCAGCTAAGGTTGAAATGATTTCCTCCCGAATATTCCTACTCGGCTAAGTTTGAAATAAGCATTCCTTTATGAGTATCTCTATTCAACTAAGGTTGAAATGATTCCCTCCCGAGTATTCCTACTCGACTAAAGTTAAAATAAACATTCCCTCCCAAGTATCCCTATTTAGCTAAGGTTGAAATAAGCATTCTCTCCCGAATACTCCAACTCGGCTAAGGTAGAAATACGTATTTCCCCCCGAGTATCCCTACTCGGCTAAGGTTGAAATCAAGTATTCCCTCTTAAATACTCCTACTCAGCTAAGGTTGAATATTTGCCATAAATAAACCAAGTGGCTAGGATTAGCTTACACTGTTGTTACATCTATAAATACTTAATCACACATGTCTCGATTATTCTCCTCGTGATTCAAATATAATTCAAATATAATATGCAAATCCTAGCTCTTGTTATTATAATACTTTATAAAAGAATATAGTTACTTACAACCAAATGGTTATACTCGGATAAAACAAATGATTATCAACGCATGTTACAGTCACTACAAATCAGTTTTAACTTGTTCAAAATTAAGCATCAGCAAATATGGAAATGAAAGCTTGTCTTTTGTATTAAAACGACACTGAAAGGTTGAGACATTACAAAAAAATTGGTACCAAAACCTACAAAAGTAAAATTCAAAAAGAAAATAGAAGGCCCCGGTCACCAATTCCTCTATTCTTGGCCTGGAGCAGTATCTTCAACCCCCATCATCTCCCTAATGGATTGGGGCCTCATCAGCAGCACCCTGACCTTGGCAAGAAGTTTGGCATCAGGCTATACATCATCTGACACATCGTCGTTACTCAGGAACTTCCTACTAAAGAAGTCCTTCATTAAGTCAAATTGGAAGTTCGTAGGAACCTGGTAGAATTCAACCGCCTGCCTCATAGCATTACGGAATCTAGCTTTGTGCTCGGCAATAATCTTGCCATGACACTTAGCAATGAATGCCTTCATATCAACATCGACATTTTCTTTGTTATGCCTCTCTCTTTCTAAGGTGTCGGCCAACTCCAAATTTTTTGCGCTCAAGGCCTCTTTGGTTGCTACAGCCCAACCATCATGCAATTGATCTTCAATGATAGTGAAGTGCCACTTGACTTGATCTACTTCAATCTCCAGCACTTTATTAGTATCAGCCAAGTTTGACTGAATTTCTTCACTTTCTTCTAACGCTTTCTAGGTTGAAGAAAATTGGCTTTGGACCTTTTCTAACTGAAGCAAAGGCTCCAAAGCCAAGCTTCGTACCATCACCATGGCTCGAATTTGCAGTTCACAATACCATTGCCACCAAGACCTGTTATCCTGCTTATTTACAATTGCCCTCCCAGTATCCAATAACAAGTTTGAGGATACAAGCTTAGTGGCCTTGACCCCTTCGGCAAAAAAGTTTTCACTTAGAACAACTGGAGGGATGATGGTTGAAGCTGAAGATCTACTCAAACTAGCTGAGGATTCAGTACGAGCATGTTTTCTTCAGCGATCTTTCTCAATTTCCTTTCTTTTGCCCTTGTCCTTCCTCTTCTTGCCTTGACCTGCAGCAAGAGGAAGGTCCTGAGGAGGAGGACATGCTTCCACCAACTCCAGTACACAGTCTATTTGGGGTGGCGGTGTTGTTCAGCAGAAGTATCCTATGGAGCCAAGTCCTTATAGCGTGGCGGTAAGACATACTAGCTCCCCTTTGCGCCATAATACCTGCACCAAAAATAGAGAATCAAATCAATATATCAGGGTCAACAAAGCAGAAGAAAAAGTCATAAAGCATACCTTTCTAGTCCAACTGAGGCTTAGGAGATTTTGGTGAAAGAACTAGTGCTCAGGCAAGAAGTTCTCTTGGAAGAGATTTCAAATAATCCAATGCCGGCAGCTCCTCCTGAGTAAGCATCTCCTCAAGATAAATATCGTATCAACAAGGTACGCGGGTCCACTAGAAGGGGAAAAGGGGTCTGTCTTCACTATCAAAAAAATATTTTTTGCCTATGGGTTTGACGGTTACTTTAAAGTATCTAGTTTTGAAACCGTTGAACGAAGAAGTATATGGTTTAAACATAGGTCGTTCGACCTACCTTATTAGTGATTCACACCTGCCCTTGTCTGAAGGTTGGGTGCAAAAAAAATGAAGAAACAAACTTATGCTAGGTTCTATATAATAGAATTTACATAGGATTTGAAATGCCTGCATTGACGCCCACCCATTCAGATGTAGTTGTGTTGGCGCAACATTTAAAAGCGTTAGTACACTGTTTACGGTGAAAAATGACAATTGTAAACAAATAATCCAAAGATCAATCTGGGGACTGGATTTAGGTCCTCTTTGGGTTCTTTTAAGTGTGTTGTTAACGTGATGCTCAAATTAACGGCGTAAAAGAGTACTAAGCAAGGATAGGGAATAGTAATTGTACAGAATTGAATCAAACGTAGATGCTTTTACAAAAATGTAGTGAACAGGAAACAAACAGCGTACAAAGATATAAGCAACAAGCACTGAAATTAAAATACAGAAAGGTAAATGCGGGAATGTAAAGGTGCTGGAATGTAAACGTACGACTCCTCACAACGGCGAACAACGACCATCGTGGGTCTCCTTGTAGCTAGTGTCTGGCGCGGTGCAGGGTTTCAGCGTCTCAGAGTGTTTAGGTGCGGTGTTTGGGTGCAAAAAGTTGTCCTTTGTGAAATGGTGCTTTGGAGTATTTATAGACATGAAGATCACCACCGTTTTCCTCTTTTTGCGGGCACTTCTTAGTAACTACCTTCAACTGTTGATGCTCATTATCCACAATTGCTTGTGATCGTGTTGTTGGTTGGGGCTTCTTTCGTAACCGCTATCGCCCATGATCTCCTTTGCGTAGTGGTGAATGTTGATAACTACTGGTAACCGCTTTTGGATTTTTCAAGACTCCTATCTTTCGAGTATTTCTGAGAGAAACCTAGGAGACTCCTTTAATGTTATGGCCTTAGAATAGTTTCTTCTTGACTTCTCTTTTCGAGCCATTCTGGAGTTTTGAGAGTCTATCTTAGTCTTGTGGACTTAGAACATTTTCTTTGCTCATTTCTGTTTTTTGAGCAATTCTGGAGGAAATCTGAAACTCAGCTAGGTTTGTGGACTTAGAATATTTTCTGACAACTTCCTGTTTTTCGAGCAGTTTTGGGTGTCAGGAACTTGGAAACTCCTCAAAACTCCTCGAAAAAAGCCTTTAGTTTTGTGGTCTTAAAATATTTTCTTATCTTTCAAGCAGTTTAGAGAAAAATCAACAATGTGACAAAAATCTCTTAAAATAGCTCGAAATGTGTCCCTTTTAATTAAAACTAAAGATCTTAGATAATCTTCCAATATTCTCTTATGTTCAGGCTTATCTTTGTCTCCTTCTTGACCCCCAAAACTTGTTGAAATGTAGTTTCCTTCAAAATGATTTTTAACTTAGAAAATTTTCCTTATCCCAAACATACATCCATTCGTAGGTACCCCACGTCATGCTAGAGCACAGAAGAGAAGATTATCGAAAACCAGTATATCCTTTGTAGGAACAATTTGTTTTATAATAATACTACTATAAAGATTATTTAAGAATAAATTTTTTAAAAGAATTATTAATGATCTAGTATACAATAATTAGTGTTGTTATTTCTTTGATTTGCGAAAAAGAAATTGTGTTAATAATATAAATATAGCAACTCTTTTTCAAAATGAACTATAATTTTTTAATATTACAAATAATATAAATGTGATATATAACATAGTAATAAATAAGTTTTCAATAATTTCTATATATACATATATATATAATAATTTGTTATATAAATATATTTTTTTATTATTTAATATTCACTTTACGTCCTATAAAACCTATTTTTTACATGAACTATAATTTTTGTCCGTGTATTGAATAAGATAATATTATAAATAAATTAAAATTTAAGAAAAAATATCGATATTATCAATAAACTATAAGAATAAATTTATTTTCTATTTTAGATATTAACATAATTTTATATATAAATATTTGTATAAAACAAAACTTTTTTAATGTGTTTCATATATAAATACAGTTTTAAAACAACTATTTATATATTATGTAAAATTTATCTCTCGTGGTATGGATATTTGTATCTTTATAAGTAGTTTTTTCTCTTAAAAATGTAAATATTTATATTAAATTTTGTAACCGGTTATTTTGCATAAAAGAGATTTTTGAAAATAAAGAATGATAAATTGAAAGATATAATAACATTTTTCAAAATAGAAATTTTTTTCGATTTAGAGCATAAAACATTAAATTTTTCTACAACTTTCAAGTTATCAAATTAGTAGTATTCAGAAAATAATCCAAATTATTTTAATATAGTAACTTCAGGTTATCAAATTAGTAGTATTCAGAAAATAATCCAAAATATTTTACATAGAACATATTTTTTAAACAAATATTTAAATTAAAATGTATAATAATATTACTTAAAATAGAAAAATTATCTATTAAAAAAATATTAGAGCTTAATAAGTGAACATGATCGTTTTTTTCCATAAACTTGAAGTTACTTTATTAGTAATATTAACAAATTAGTTTAAATTATGTTAATATATGAACTTGTAGTTATAATCACATTTGTTTACATGATTCATTTTCATTTTGAATTTTTACATTTAAAACTAAATTAAACTAAATAAAATTGTATGTATAACAAGTTATAATTTATAATTATATTTAACATGTTTAATATTTTTTTATGTTTATTATATATACATATATATCGATTTTAAGCTGTAAAAAAGTATCATATGTAGATCTCATCAATAAATTATAAATTATCAATTATAAAAATACTATCACAGTTGTTTAATATAAAATTTTGATATAAAATATTTCAAAGTATCTATTAATGAATATAAAAGTATGGTTTTAGATATTAATATAATATATAAAAAATATTTTAATTATATTTCATATATAAATATACTTTTAATATATTTAAAAAATTATTTTGATATCAACAATGAAATAATCAAATTATATTAGTCTAAATCAACAATATAAAAAATACTAAATAACTTTTTTCATTAAAAGTATAAAAACATAATAATTTTCATGGTATATTTAATCAATAAATATATTTTTTGCTAATCTTATGAAATAACTATTTATATGTTATGTAAATACTTATTTTCTGTGGTATAATTATTTATATATTTATATGCATTAGTTTACTTGAATAATATAAATATTAATATTAAATTTTTTAATCTCTTATTTTACATAGAAAATATTTTTTAAAATAAAAAATTATAAATTAAAATATATAATAATATTACTCAAAATAAAAAAATTTATTCATTCAGAAAATAAAACATTAGGGCTTGATAAGTGTATGTGATAGATTTTTTTCATGAACTCAAGATTATTTAAATCTTTTTTATGTGATTTAGTTAAATTTTAAATTCTTATTTTGCTATCTAAATTATACTAAACAAAATCACAAATACCCCAGCTTATAATTTATAATTAAATTTAATATATTTAACATTTTTCCATATTTATTAAATATTTAATTTTTATTTAATGAGTGTTGACTCTTAAAATAAACAATTATACATTAGTAAAAGACTCTATTTATATTATGATTACTACTTTTAATACTTTTAAAAATTATCCATATCAACCATTAAACAATTAAATTATATTAATTTAAATAAAAAATATTTAAAATAGTAAAAATTTTAATACAGTAAATATGTATTTATTTATTGACTAATGTAAATATTTTTATTAAATTTTTCAACTTCTTATCTTATATAGAAGAGAGTTTTATAAACAAAGAATTATAGATTGAAATATATAATATTGTTTAAAATAAAAAAAAATTGTCAATTTTAAAAGTAAAACATTAGGACTTGATTAGTACATTGATAGATTTTTTTACAAACTCAAAGTTATTTAATTAGTAGTAATATAGTGTAATGTAGATTCATTTTATGAAACTCTATAAGAATTAATAGAAATATCCAACAAGTGGTATCAAAGTCAACATTATTATTAAGTTATTGACATTCATAATGTTCATGACTTAGGCTATTGAAATTGATAGATTTGTGACATAAGTTAATGAAAATCATATTGTTCACTACAATGCACGATTGTGCTTTACTATATGCACGACCATGTTTGATTATAAGGATGTAAGGTGTGAATACCCATTTTTGTTCGGATCGCGAATTTTATTAAATTAGAAATAGTGAATTTAAAAAAATTAAAAAATAAAAAGATAATTAAGAAAGAAATATAATCAATAAAAATCATAAAGATATTATGTAAACAATAATCATTGTTTCCATTTTTAATTTTAGTTAATTTAGGAATATATAGAATAAAATAAAAATGATCAAGGTGTAAAAACTATACTTAATTTCCTTTTATCAAGTACTAATTCTATTATAAATAGTGACGGATTTCTGACATAAAGGAAAATTTTAGAAGGATTTCTTTCACGAGAGAGTTTTTCACAGATAAATTTTCAGAGGAATTTTTTTTATAGAATTTTTACACAAAAACACGTAAAGAGTCTAATATTACAAGAAAAGGTACAAAATTTGATTACTCTTCTATTTTTTTTTCTTTCATTATAAAAAAGTAATTATTACACAATTATTTTTTTGTTTTTTTTCTTTCATTATTTTACTCTTTTTATCTCTTTGTTTTCAAAGCTTTTTGTGTGGGATTCTCTCTTTCTTTTCTTTTCTTTTATTCTTATATTCCCTTTCTCTTTTGTCTTTGTGTTCCTTCTTCCTCGCGCATTATCTATTGTACTAAAAATTTAAAAAATAAAAAGGAACCACTTTTCAATTAAAACATTATAATTTAAATTTTTTTTTCTCTTCAAAAATATAAAAAAAATAAAGATTAGTTTTTTAAATCCATTAGAAATAAAAATGTTTTAGTAAAAGTTAAAAAAGAAATAAATTGATTTTTTTAGGTTGTTAAATCTTTCGAAATGAAAATATAAAAAAAATTAGAATGTTAAATCATTTTCAAAACACAATTTTTTTTTAGATGTTAAGTTCTTTTTTAAAAAATAAAATAAAATATGAAAAATAATAAATAAATAAATAAATATGTTCATTTTTAGGTAATTAACTCCTTTTTTTAAAATAAAATATTTTTTAAAAATATAAAAATATGTTTTTCAAGTTATTAAGTTTTTTGTTAACCTTCAAATAAAAAATAAAAAAACAAAAATTTTCTTCTTTTCAAAATTGTTTTGCTTGAAATATAAAATATGATTTGAGATCAATGATTCTTTTTGAGATATCAAATCTTGTTTTTTCCTAAGACGATAACAACTTATACATGAGGCACATTTTTTAAAATAAAAAAATAAAAAATAAAAAATAGGAAAAAAATGAATCTCTAGGGTCAATATTTAAAATTAGTTGCACTATTTAATCTTGAGGTACCTTTCGTTTAGACAAGGTGAATAAGGGTACTAATACCTTCTCTATTCGTAATCAACTCCCGAACCTAGACTCTTGAGGATTTTTTCAATATTTTGCTTTTTGATAAACAAAAGATTTGTCACGAATCCTCATCAAAATTTAAATAGAAATTAATGTAATACTAGGGTGCTAACCTAGGTTGTCTCCTATGAATCATTGGATAAGTAATCAAATATCAAACATGTAGTGTGCAATGTATTTAGAAAGCAAGTAAAAAGGGGGGGGGGGAGGGGGTTTGTGATTTCAAGTTCAATCAACTTAAGCAGAAAATTAAATTGCAAAGTTTAATCGATAAAATGTAGTAACCCCTAGTTCATAAACTCTATCCCTATTCCTCTCAAGATTTAATACTCTTCCTCTCCTCCCAGAATTAGGTTGATTTAAGAAGCGAAAATCAACCTTATGTTTTCATATGAATTAAGCAATCCAATGAAGTCCAATCTCTCATTCCTTGATTACGCAATCTTGGAATTAAACAAGAATTAAGCAATTCAAATTTAGAATTTCCTTAAAACGAATCAGGGTTCATTACGCAATGCTCCCCTCATTCAACCATTAATTCAATTCAAGAGTTTGGGAGGAAGAAATTCATGGAAGAAAAAGAACAATATTAACAATCAAAAACCAAGGAATTCAAGAATCCATATGAACTCACTAAGGATTACAAAGGTTTAGCCCTCCATGAGGATGGGTCTCACCATTACAAAGTAAAATTAAAGAGAAATCAATAACATTAAGATGAAAAATCAAAGAGAAGTAAGAAGAAAATGGAAATCAAACCCTAGGTTGGACCCTTTGCTGTCACCCAAGGCCATCCTAGGCTCTGCAAATGTTTCTCAAAATGGCAAAAGAAGCCAAAAATGTGTAAAAGCTCTCCGTACCCTAATTTCTCAAATTCTATTTATAGTGCAAAAATTTTCGCTCATAGTAACTACTATGATTTCATAGTGATAATGCGTAGTGCTCCATAGTAGTTACTATCACTCCATAGTAGCTACGCGCAAGTCTTGTGCTTTTGGCCTCTCTACAATGTCTACTATGGTTTCATAGTGATCACTTTGGTCTGCTCTTATGGATCTAGCTTGCTGTAGTGTTCACTATGAGATCCAAAGTAATCACTTTCATCTCAAACTTTCTCAAATGCTAAAAATCGATGGAATAAGTCTAGAAATTCCTGCACAATTATTTAAATGATCAAAATTGTAAACTATATGTAAATCAATGTAAATTAACAGAACATTAGGAAACCTATGATATTTGACCAAAATGATGTTTTTATGTTATTTACACTTCCAAAGTTTACTTTTTCTATTAACAAACATTAAAATGACAAGTAAAAATCCAATAAAATGTGGATTCATCACCCTTGTAAAAATAAATAAAATTTTGGTGGCGGCTCTACATTTTTTTAAATAAAAACCCTAATTTTCAAAGTTACTATCCTTTCGCGCACCAAGCGATAGATAATGACTCCATTAGGGAGTATATGAGAGTTAAGCCTCTTTATAATAGATAGTGTGATTTATTATAACTCGTTTGTTTGTTTTTTGCTTATTGACTTTGTTTAGTTTAATTGTTGGTAAATATTTTGCATTCTGGGCCCAAATTGATGGAAGATTAGAGCTTCGTAGTAGTGAGTACACCCAAACTCATTCAATAAGAATGGAGGTGCTTCGAGCCCATGCACGATCATGCTTAAGGCCTTGCACGGCCGTGCTCATCTGCAGGAAGCCCAACTATGAAGAGTTTTTAGGGTTTTCAAATCCTATAAAAGGGAAGATCTCAGGCATCGTAAGGGGACCGTTTTTACATCTTGGCTTTGACTCTAGAATACATCTGATCTTGTCTCTCTTGCACGGGATCCTTGGCACATGCTTGGTGAGACTTGGAGCTTCAAGCTATCGTACTTGAAAACCGGGAACACATCTCATACTCTAATTTGCTATTTCTTTTTACTATGGCTTTGTTTATGATTGTGTTAGTTCTTTTCTTTAGCATGAGTAACTAAGTCCATAGCTAGGGCTATGAGAACTATTGTTCATGAATTTATGGAATTTTGACGTTTAAATCTAAATTTGATTTCCGTTTTGTGATTAGATTTTATCCTATTGCACTTCTTTCTTAATCCTAATTAATTATATCGTCAGCCGACCATACCTCAATTAATTAATAGATCTATAGGGTAAAACGAAACAAAAGATTAGGTGGACCAAACCAATCTTTAGAGAATATTAATATTGCATGACCATTGGGTATTAATAGTATTCATATGAATAATTGATAATCACAAGAAAATCAAATTTAGAGCTAAACAGAAAAATAACATAAATGATTGAATGAGAAAACTCATATATCCTAGGTTCCTCTCCGATAAATTTGACCAAGACGTGCATTGTATTCCTTACTCTTAGTTTTATAATTGATTTTATAAATTCTTGTTTTAATTAATTTCATATCTTTGAAGCTTAAACAATTGAATTAGGAAATTCTTAGTAATTGAAAATCAATCCTTGTGGGACGATATTTCAGGAACTTAATTTAGGAACCCTTTATTACTTCTCGATGGGTACACTTGCCCTCCAAACAAGGACTATATTTGGAAATGTATTTGTTTTACAGGTTGGATTTTTTTGGTTTAAGGTATAAAAGGCTTGTATGTCCCTATCACACACTACACTTTTCATTCATTATTTGCATGAAAGCAACTTTATAACCGAGCCTAAGTTGTTACTTAGATTGCAGGGACTATTAGCGGTGCAGGTTGGGATATACTTGCTGTCTGGCCCTGTGAAAAACTCCAGTTAGAGTGTGGCTCTTCCAAAAACGTCCCATGGCTGGTAATTATTTACAATCATGGTAAATGGTTGAAGTTGGCTCGTGAGCTTTAGTGGCCTTTCCAGGGTTAGAAACTTTCCCAAGTGAGACAAACATGTTAGAATTTAACCTAGATCCTTAGGGTAGAACCCCATAAGCACCTCTATTAGGACACGAGGACGTACTCTTTCTATACTCTTTTCCTTATTTATCCTTTATCATGCAAACTATTAGCCTTCTAAATTTTGAGCAAAAACGCTAGTAGTATGCATGATCTTGCATAATTTAGTTATTGACACTTTGAAGGAGTCTAATATGTGTGCAAGTCAATAGGTGAGTAAACCCGTAAGGTGCAAGGAAGATGATTGGTAGGATCCCTCTGTGGGTCGCACCACCGACCAACCTTGATCTTCTGCGAAGGGTTCGAGTGAGAGCATACTTGTCAGGACCCAAAAGATGGTGAATTATGCCTGAGCGGGGCGAAGTCAGAGGAAACTCTGGTGGAAGCCTACAACGATGCTGATGTGCAAATCGTTTGTCTAACTTGGGTATAGGGGTGAAAGACTAATCGAACCGTCTAGTAGCTGGTTCCCTCTGAAGTCTAACTTAGGATAGCTGGTGCCCGCGGACGAGTTCTATCAGGTAAAGCTAATGATTAGAGGCATCCGGGGTGCTATGCCCTCGACCTAGTCTCAAACTTTAAATAGGTAGGATGTCGCGGTTGCTCAGTTGAGTTGCGCCACAGAATCGAGTGCTCCAAGTGGTTGTGTTTGGTGCCTACTTGGTGCATTTTGTTGCACACTGGTGAGTCTCACCTTGACTATCCCTATCATCACATGCAGGACACCGAACTGAGTGGCATCTATTAAATTCCTCGAGTTGACTGTGGGTACTGTGTCACTCGTTAACATGCAATCATCACAAACTGAAAGAACCAACATATCCATAGTGAGCAGCTCTAGGAACATGATGCCCGCATGCCTATTATTGTTGCAAAGAGTGCACGCGTTGTTGAAAAAATTCAACCCTGGTTCACTATTTTATTCACACCTCAACGAGAACAAAGTTGCCCGGGAGCACATAAAAATTGACAACAAAGGAAAATGCACTCGATAGACTCTGCCCAGGCATCACCGATGCAAGAATAAGCCCGTCACAAAGCCCACAAATTTCTAAGGGACGCACCAACACTCGGCCGAAATTGGCCAGCATTTAGTATTTGTCACTCCAATGCCATGGAAAAACAATCCATACAAGTAAGGAAACACTTGCATGAGCATAGGGGAGGGCCCCCAAGGCAGCATTGCACCACCACTGTGGGCGTGGTTGGTGAGGTGCAGCCCTCCCTTATAAAAGGTTATTATGTAAAAATGATAATATATAAATTGATTGATGAGATCTACCTATGATACTTTTTTATATCTTAGAAATGATATATATATATATATATATATATATGTATGTATATATAATAAACATAAAAAAATATTAGACATGTTAAATATAATTATAAATTATAACTTGTTATACATACAATTTTGTTTAGTTTAATTTAGTTTTAAATGTAAACATTCAAAATCAAAATGAATCAAGTAAACAAATGTGATTATAGCTATAAGTTGTGCGTAGATATAAAGTATTACAGCGAACACAAATTGTCAATTACTAGTAGCTCTACCATAAGTTGTGATAGCTGCTGCCTTGATAGTTGAATCAAACTTTGTAGTTCTTTTGATATGTTCTTCAATTTTTTCGAGCTCCACTCTGTTTCTTGGTCTTAGAATAATTCCCTTGTCAATTTCTATTTTGACATATTTTGAAGAAAATTCGTGAGTTTTATCTTGACTCGTGAACTTAGAATAACTTCCCTTGTTGATTCCTGTTTCGACAAGTTTTAGGGTAAATCCGTGAGCATCTATCCTAGGGTTATCAAAATATTTATCAAGAATTAAACTAAACAAAGTCAATAAGCAGAAAAAAAAAAAAACAAACAAACGGGTTATAATAAATTGCACTATATATCATAAAGAGGCTTAACTCTCATATACTCTCTACTGGAATTGCCATCTGTCGCTTGGTGGGCGAAAGGACAATAGATTTGAGAAAAAGGTTATTTATTTGAAAAAATGTGGAGTCGCCACCAAAATTTTATTTATTTCTACAAGGGCAAAATATTGAAAAAAACTTAAAGAGTCTTGGGTTCGGGAGTTGATTATGAATAGAGAAGGTATTAGTACCTCTATTCGCCCGTCCAAACGAACATTACCTGAAGATTAAATAGTGCAACTAATTTTAAATATTTATCCTAGAGATTTATTTTTTGTTTTCCTATTTTTTATTTTTATTTTTATTTTTTTATTTTTGAAAATGTGCCTCATGTATAAGTTGTTATTGTCTTAGACAAAAACAAGATTTGATATCTCAAAAGATCATTGATCTCAAATCATATTTTATATTTCAAGCAAAACAATTTAAAAAAATTGTTTTTTTATTTTTTATTTGAAGGTTGAAAAAAAAAAACTTAATAACTTGAAAAGCATATTTTTATATTTTAAAAAAATAAATATTTTATTTAAAAAAGGGAGTTAATTACCTAAAAATGAACATATTTATTGGATGTTATTATTATTTTTGCATATATTTTTTTTAAAAAAAGAACTTAACATCTAAAAAAACTAAAAAAAATTATATTTTGAAAATGATTTAACATTCTAATTTTTTTAATGTATTCATTTTAAAAGATTTAACAACAAAAAAAATTGATTTATTTCTTTTTTAACTTTTACTAAAAAATAATTTTTATTTCTAGCAGATTTAAAAAACTAATATGTGTCCTTGTGCATGTAGGTTGGTTGTTACTTGAAATTTGATAGAAATACTAACTAGCAAGTGTACTAGGTAGTTGTAACAAGTAATAAAAATTGAAATTCAATATGAGCCCCAAGTATTGTCCACAATGATCTTATTTCAATTACCACTTCACAATTTAACAATTAGTTAAGCAAAACAATTCATTTGACAGGTTTGTAACATGTAAAAGTAAGAAATAAAAACAATAAAAGGTAATAAACTTGCTGTAAAAACAGAATACAAATTTTGTATTAAGAATGCTATATGGAAAATAGTCAGGAATCACTTCACCATATTTTCAATTGCAATATAATCATGTTCTGAACTCTTGAGAATTTTAATTGATTGATAATCAATTTCACTTCTTTAACCAAAGGACAATTCCTTACCTCATTGATCCTAATATATAATTAAACTTCCCTAATTCCTTAGGTGAAATTCAATCAAATATTGCATTAAGTTCTGGAAATTATAGGATTACTAGATTATGATACTTATTCCTAAGATCTCAATAACCTAGGCATATGATTCATATCTGTGAAATAAACTCAATTTCCATTGATGAAAATTCCTCTAAATTCAATTGAATGAAGGATTAGTCCATAACTGCATTAAGAACATAATCATATACTCAATTCAATTAAAATCTCAAGATTCAATCCATAATTACATCACAACATCAAATCTGGATCCATATATTCCTAACAAAAAAGGTTTAGAACAACATTACAATGGAAAAAAGAGAAGTAAGAGAAGATAAAGACAAGAAGCAGAAGAACATCTTCCAAGACTCAATCTTCACACTAATTCCTCTAGCAATGAAGCTTGAAAGTCGCTCCCCATCTCTCTCTCTCTAACTTCCCTTGGAAGTTAAAACAGTTACAAAGTGAAAAATAACAAAAATGAACCAAAAGTCCTATTTTCTGAACCTTTAACTTCTATTTATAAGGATTTCACTCCTTTTTCCTTTATACACATTAATCTCTAAGAATTCTAGCATCAAATGTCTTCTAGAAGCTTGTAAAACTGATATAAGAACTCAAATCATCCAAAGTTGACACTTAGAAGTGATATTTAAAATTCTGTTACTTTTGCGTAGACACTTTAAGTGGTTGAAGTGTCTACGCACAAGTATTCTACATGGGAGGATCCTCACGCGTAGCTACTCTGTGCACTTGAAGTGGCTACGCGCTTACTGCGTAGCTACTCTAGGCACTTCAAGTAGCTACGCGCTCAATTGCCTAGTGTAACACCTTGAACTTAATTTCAATAAATAAGGAATTTTGTAATTTTTTGAAATAATAAAATTTTCATTTTCAATCCAAGTTTCATCAAACATCTCAAATAAAGAAAGGGGGTTACAAATTACATCAAGCAGTTGCTACAGGACTTATTCAAATACAATGGTTTTCAAAATAATATCCTAAGTCCTATAGCAGTTCCATCCACCCCTTCACTGAGTCCGGTGCTGATCGTCTTAATTACCTGAAAAATAAATGTAATGGTGAGTACTCTACACTACCAAAACACAATCAAACATAGAGTCTCACCTCTAACTCATTTCCAACACATCTATACAGATATAACACAAACAACATCATTATCCAATACATTTCAATTTAACATCAATGCATTCACAGCACCAACACACTTCACATTCAAAATTATAATTAATAACAATCCCGTGCACACGCACGCCAGCCACACTCACTGTGGCACTATGATCACAGCCACATTGCATTAATCAACAAAACACACAAGAATTACAACACATTGAGATAAGGTAGAGTCCCCCTTACCTCAGATCGAAGACCCACACGTTAAATCCACCAAGAAGTGCTCCCCCTCATGGATTTCGTCCTAAACACATGGAGAAACTCCATGAAAATCCCAGAAATCACAAAAATAGAAAAAAAAAGAGAGGAAAAATGAAAACCCTATCCGTTTAAAACTCACCTCCAAGCGTTCCCCACACGTATTCAACCTTCAATGTAGCTTCCGAACAGCTTTGGAGGCAATGTAATCGGTGGAAAAGGGTTTGGGAATGAGAGGATCCAAGGGACTTCGAAGGGAGAGAGAGAAATAACCCTCCCCAAACCCTAACACCTTTAAAATCTTGTTCTGGTCGCGACACTCTCGCTACAGCGAGGTCCTCTCGCTGCAGCGACACGCCCTCTCGCTACAGTGAAAAACTCAGAGAAAACTGCACTCTGGTTTTTGCAGAATCTCGCTACAGCAAGACCCTCTCGCTGGAGCGAGACTGCACCCAGAAATACGCTCCAAACTGTTGCTTTGTCACTACAGCAAAATGTCTCTGGCTATAGCGAGAAGGCGATAGTTTCGGTCCTTCCTCCCAGGGCTCTCTCGCTACAGTGAGAATCCTTTCGCTGCAGCGAGGACAACCCAGTATTACACCCTCCACTTAGGCACTTAGCCCATTTTCAACCCTATCCAGTCATGCATATATATATATATATATATATACTCACATCCACAACATACATATATATACACATATTCATACTCATTACACATAAAATACCATCATTACGCATTGAATGCAAATTTTCAACATTCATATACACTTATACTCACATATACAAGCATTCAGATTTATATATTTAAATAACAATAATTAATATTACAAAATTCGGGGCGTTACAACTCTCCCCTCCTTTAAGGAATTTCGTCCCTAAAATTCAACTAACCCTGCACATAAATTACCCAAACAACTCCGAGTATAACTCTCTTATTCTACTCTCTGTTTCCCATGTGACATCTCCCTCATCACTTAAGCTCCATATTACCTTCACCAGTGAGATGTCCTTGCCCCTTAGCTGTTTAAAACGGTGATCAGCAATCCTCACCGGGTACACATCATACGACAAGTCTTCGCTTACTTAAACCGGGTTAAGATCAATCACATTGGAAGGATCTGGAACATATTGCCTAAGCTGTGACACATGGAACACCGGATGTAGGTTCGAGAGATTTGGAGGCAGTACGATCTGATATGTAGCAGGACCAATTCTACTCAGCACTTCGAATGGCCCAATAAACTTAGGAGATAGTTTTTGAGACTTCAGAGCTCTCCCCACTCCAGTTACAGGTGAGACCTTCAGAAATACGTGGTCACTCACCTGAAACTCCAACAGCTTCCTCCTTTTATCATAATAGCTCTTTTGTCGATCCTGGGCAGTCTTCATTTTATCTCTGATTATTTTGATATGCTCATTCTGCCTTTGGATCATATCCGGCGCACATAGAGTCGCCTCTCCGGTTTCATACCAATATAATGGGGTTCTTCATCTTTGCCCATACAAGGCCTCAAACAGTGCCATTCCAATACTAGCATGGTAACTGTTGTTGTACGTGAATTCCACCAGAGCCAAGCACTCTTCCCAAGTTCCTTGTCGCTCGAGCACATAAGCCCTCAACAAGTCCTCCAGGGACTAGATGGTTCGCTCAGTCTGATCGTCAGTCTGTGGGTGATAAGATGAGCTCAATCTCAACTTAGTCCCCAACGCCCATTGCATGCTCTCCCAAAACCTCGAGGTAAACATCGGATCTCTATCTAACACCATACTAGTCGGCACTCCATGTAGCTTGACTATCTCCCGCACATATAACTCTGCAAGTCGCTCCAATTTATACTTCATGTTGATCGGGAGAAAGTGTGCAGCCTTGGTCAATCAATCTACTATCACCCAGATGGCATCATGGTTGTTCCTAGTCTTAGGCAACCCAGAAACAAAGTCCATGGAAATACTATCCCATTTCCACTCAAGGATCTCTAACGGCTGTAACAACCCAGGTGGACGCTGGTGCTCTACCTTCACCTTCTTGCATGTTAGGAATTTCGCCACATATTCGGCCACATCTCTCTTCATTCGATTGCACCAAAAACTCTTCCGGAGGTTCTAATACATTTTAGTTGCACCGGGGTGAAAACTCATCCTGCTCTTATGTGCTTCCTTAAGCACCATCTGTCTTAGCTCATCCACTTGAGGAATAGACACTCAGTTTCAGAACTTAATCACCCTGTTCTCATCACGGTGAAACTCTAAGTCCTTTCCCTCATCCTTCTGTCTCATCATGTCTTGCAAGAAGGCATCTCCCTGCTAAGCATCTTGGACGTACACTAAAAAGTCATTGTGAATCGTCGTCGCTCCGAGATACAAACTCCCTGGCCTCACCGCTATGGCTAAATTCATGTCCCAAAATTCCTCAATTAGCTCCATTTCTTTCACCATCATTGCTACCACGTGCAATGATTTCCTGCTCAACGCATCGGCTACCACATTTGTCTTGCCAGGGTGGTAAGACAATGTGAAGTTGTAGTCCTTGAAGGATTCCATCCATCTCCTCTGCCGCATATTCAGCTCCCTCTGGTCAAACAGGTACTTCAAACTTTTGTGGTCACTGAACACTTCAAACCTCGCCTCATATAGGTAATGCCTCCATACCTTAAGGGAAATATCCACCACGGTTAACTCCAGATCGTGTGTCGGATAGTTGACTTCATGCGGACATAACTACCTCGAGACATAGGCGACCACTCGCCCGTCTTGCATCAAAACACAACCAAGTCCTTGCCCGGATGCATCACAATACACATCAAATTTTTGCTTGGCGTTGGGTAGCGCTAACACCGACGCTGAAGTCAATCTTATTTTCAGCTCTAGGAAACTAGCTTCACACCCTTTGGTCCACTTGTACTCCTTTCCCTTGCGAGTCAGCTTTGTTAAGGGCAACACTATCTTGGAAAACCCCTCAATGAACTTTCTATAATAACCTGCTAGTCCCAGAAAACTACGAACTTCAGTCACATTCGTCTGCCTCAGCCACTACTTCCACTTTTCCAGGGTCTACCATGATTCCTTCCTTCGACACCACATGCCCCAAAAACTAAATTTTTGACAACCAGAATTCACACTTGGAGAATTTCGCATACAGCTACCTTTCCCTCAGAATTTGCAGGATAATTCCCAAGTGCTCTGCATGCTCTTCCTGAGTCTTTGAATAGATAAGGATGTCGTCAATGAACACTACCATAAACTTATCCAAAAACTCGTGGAAGATCCTATTCATGTAGTCCATGAACACCACAGGCGCATTGGTCACCCCAAACGGCATCACCAAATACTCATAGTGACCATACTGCATTCTGAACGCTGTCTTAGGCACATCCTCATTCTTCACTCGAATTTGATGGTATCCCGATCTCAAATCAATCTTCAAAAACACCGCTGCACCCTTTCATTAGTCCATCAAATCATCGATCCTTGGAAGTGGATACTTGTTCTTGACTGTTACCTTATTCAACTACCGATAAACTACACACATCCTTATGCTTCCATCTTTCTTTTTCACCAAGAGCACTGGTGCTCCCCACGGTGACACACTCGGTCTCACAAACTATTTCTGTAACAAATCTTCTACTTATTTCTTGACCTCCGCCAACTCCACTCGTGACATCCTGTAAGGTGCCACAAAAATCTGACTTGCCCCCGGAATGAGGTTAATAGCAAACTTTCTTTCCCTCTTAGGCGGTAGCTCAAAATTGCATCTTTTCTGTTTGGCTTAACCTGCACTATTTCCCAAATTGATTGAACACCTACCTATCCTTTAACCTCAATTTCACCTGAAAAGTCCTCTTGATATGTGATTTGTTACATTTTTTTAGAGGAGATTGAGAATTTATGCAAGCCTATGGTAGAGTGTAGTAAAAATGATGATTTTGAGAGCAAATACTGAGCCTAAACACTAATTGAGTGATGAGGGAAACACTACTTGTGAGCTGTGAACATATTTTTCAATTTTGCTCATATGAAACTTTGCTGAATTACATGAATTCAAATGGCATGTTTTTGTTGATCAAAGTGGTTAAAACAGTGTAATGATCATGTTGATCAATGGATGAATAACTTGACTTGGATGAGAAATCAAGCTTGAAGAAATCCTAAGCGCTGGCCGTTACAACTCCAAGTGATTGGCGTTTGAACATGGAAAGAACAAAATACAGCACTGGGTCTGCGTGGCTACTCTGAGTGATGTTAACACTCCAGTAACTGAACCTGGATAACTACCATTGCGTTGAAACGCACATCACCTGGCGCTTTGGCGCGCAACAGAGAGTAGAAACACATAGCAGATGGCGTAGCAACGCAGAGCTAAGCACATAGAAGAAGCATTCATTGAAGTGTTTTGCGTTGAAACGCACATCACTTGAAGCCTTGGCGCGCAAGAGCATGTTGCAACTCATAGTGCAGGGCGTGGCAACGCGAAACTGAGCATCCAAGTAAAGCCTAGACTGGAACTTTGCGCGTGACAACGCACATCAGTTGAAGCCTTGGCGCTAAGAGCGTGGGAACGCAGATCAAATGCAGCCAAGGCGCGCAACCGCGCACCTTCACTCTAGCCACTGCGTGTTTTGGCGATGAATTCTGCAACTTTATAACTTCTTCTTCTTGCCAATTTTGGATGTTTGAAGCTTCTGTATCACTTTTAGAAGATTCCAGAACACCTGGAGATAACTAACTATCAGAATTTCAAGGGTTAAGTCAAAGAATTAGAGGAACTCTATAAATAGGAATTAGAAACTTAGAAAAGCAGCTTTTTGTCATTTTTTAGTTTTTGGTATTCATTTTGTAAACGTTTTAACTTCCAAGGGAAGTTAGAGGGAGAAGAGAGAAGCGACTTTTGTTCTTCTTTGCTAGAGGAATCTGGGGGAAGGCAAAGTTATGGAGATGACTCTCTGCTTTTCATCTTCTTTTCTTCTTACTTCTCTCCATTTCATTGTAATGTGTTTCTAACTCTTTTTGTTAGGGATTTATGGATCTAGAATTGATATATTGATTTCGTTTTGACTCTGAACTTTGAGTATTTGATTTAATTGAGGGATTATTTCTGTGTTTAATTGATCTTTGAGTACACTAACTAGTAGTGAATTACACCATTTAAGTACTACGATAGAAAATGTGCATCAGGTTTTTGGCGACGTTGCTGGGGATCTTAATTTTTAACATCGTTAGTAACTAGAGGATAGCTTGATTGTACCACCTACTATCTGTTTTAATTCAGTTCTGTTTGATAGTTCAATTTTGTATTAAGTTTTGGTAGTGATTTTACATATATTAGTTGTTATTATTTTAATTTTTGTAATACTGCGTTGTTGTTCTATTTTTAAATAAATAGAGGTTATCTTTTATCTCTTGAAGAATATTTTGATTGTAATTTCTCTGCACTTCATTGCTCTGTGTTCTAATCAAAGTTCAAGTATTAGTGTTTGTGTTTAGTTTTCCTTGTGTTATATGCGTGGGAAGAATAAAGACAAATCTATTCTTGTATTTGATTCAGACATAAACAGAACTTTGAGAAGGATAAGGAACGAATTAAGGGCAGAGAACTCGGCTAAAAAGAAGCAGAATTTGCAGTTTACACCTTCTTCACGAAACTCAGCAGAAAAACAAGCCAATTCTCCAACTTCATCTGTAAATTCAGAAGCAAAGATGGTTGAACCACATAGACAAAGGACTTTAGGAGACGATGGAGTACCTAATATGCATGGATACAATTCTTCTATTGTCAGACCAACCATTCAAGCCAACCATTTCGAGATTAAACCTGCCTTACTTCACTTAGTTCAACAAGATCAATTTTCTGGTTTAATTTCAGATGATCCTAACTTACATATTTCTAATTTTCTGCAGTTATGTGATACCACAAGGATCAATGGAGTCAGCAAAGATGCAATCAGATTTTCCTTGAGGGACAAGGCAAAATGTTGGCTCCAAGCCCAACCACAAGGGAGCATAACTACTTGGACAGATCTAGTCAACAAATTTTTCTCTAAATATTTTCCACCTTCTAAGGCTGCAAAGCTAAGAGGAGAGATCACATCCTTCATGCAGCAAGAAGGAGAAACCTTATATGAGGCATGGGAGCGATACAAGGAACTCTTGAGAAGATGCCCACACCATTGCATACCGGAATGGATGCAACTTGAGACCTTCTATAATGGGATGAATCCAGCAACCAGAACAATGATAGATGCAGCTGTATGAGGTTCATTGAACACCAAATCACTAAAAAAAGCTCAAGGAATTATAGATATGATGGCCTCCTCCATGCATCAAAGTTGTAGTTTGAGACAATCAACAAGGAGTAGTGGCTATGAGGCAAAACTTTTTGAGACCTTTTTGACTCAAAATCAGCTGCAAAACCAATTGTTTTCTGAACAAATAGCTGCACTCACCCAACAAATCAGCAACTTACAAGCTGCACCAACACAGAACACTCCACTTGTGTGTGATTTTTGTGGAGGGAATCATGTAAACAGAGCTTGTAATGGAAATAATTTTGAATCTCAAGAGCAAGTCAAATTATATGGGGAATTTTCAGAGACAACAATCTTCATTTCCCCCTGGTTTTCAGTTTTCTAACAATAGAAACCAGCAGCAACATAGCTGGAATAACCAAAATTCTAATTGGAAAAATTCTAACTCTGCTATCCCATTTCCAAATGCAGGTCCAGCAGCACAACAACCTTATTTCCAAGGGAATCTAGCCAACCAACTTTAAAAAAATCAGAGGTTTTCTAAACCACTGGATGAAAGGCTGAACAAAATGGAAGAAACCATGCTGCAATTCATGAAAGTAACACAAACAAGCTTCAAGAATCAAGAATCTTCCATGAAGAAGCTTGAAACACAGATTGGACAACTAGCTTAGTAACTGTCCAGCAGAGAAGATGGGAGATTCCCTAGCAACACAGTTATAAATCCAGAAGAACAATGCCAAGTTGTGATGACTAGGAGTGGAGCTGTTGTGGGTAGTCCAAAACCACCTGAAAAGAGAGAGAAAACCAAGGAAGAGGAGAAGATCAAATCTGATCTAGAGGAAGGGAACTTCACCCTATTGAAAAAAGAAAATTCAGAAGTGGATACCCTCCCTAAAACTGTGAGAAGAACGAAGAGGCAAATTTTAGAAGATTCAATCAAACCTCTAGATGAAGAGAGGTACAAGCGACTGCCTTATCCACAAATAGTCACCAATCCTAAGCAAGAAAGGCAGTATGACAGATTTCTAGACGTCTTCAAGAAGCTCCAAATTAATATACTATTTGCTGAAGCATTAGAACAAATGCCTTCATATGCAAAATTCATGAAGGAGTTGCTGTCCAAGAAGAGAAAGTTAGAAAATGACAAGACAGTCCCTTTGACTGAAGAATGCAGTGCTATTTTGCAGAGAAAGCTGCCTCAAAAATTAAAAGACCTAGGCTCATTCAGCATTCCATGCTCTATTGGAAATTGCACAATAGGAAAAGCTTTGTGTGATCTTGGGCCAAGCATCAACCTTATGCCTCTTGCCATCATGAAAAGACTTGGAATAGAGGAAGTCAAGCCAACAAGCATCACTCTACAACTTGCGGACAGATCATATACTTATCCATATGGTATTGTAGAGGATTTATTGGTTAAAATTGACAAGTTTATTTTCCTTGCAAATTTTGTGATTTTAGACATGGAAGTGGATGCCGATATTCCTCTAATATTGGGCAAACCCTTCTTAGCTATAGGGAGAGCTTTGATTGATGTGAAAAAAGGGGAATTAATGCTTAGAGTGCAGGATGAAAAGGTTACCTTTAATGTTTTTGAAGCACGCAAACATCCTAGTGATGATAGTACTTGCATAAGAGTTGATATTTTAGAATCTATTTCATTTCCTCAATTAATTGATAATGCTGATGAATTTTCTATGTTAAGGGAAATTATAGTTGCAGGAAATTAACAAGCTGCTGTAAAAAGAGAAGAAAAATTCATGGAATATGTGTAGTAACTTGAAACACTACCTATCATCCCTTTATCCAAAAATTCAGCAAGAGAGGAGCTGAAAAAAGAAGAGGAAGAAGAGAAAGTGGAGAAACTTGAGCTGAAGCAATTGCCATCTCACTTGAGGTACTCTTTTCTAGATCAAAGACATCAATATCCAATTATTATAAGCAATAATCTCAAGAGAGATGAAGAAGAAAAATTGCTGAGAGTTTTAAGGAATCACAAATCTGCAATTGGATGGCACATCTCAGATTTGAAAGGTATTAACCTATCCTTTTGTACAGCCACAAAGAAGGTTGAATCCAGCCATGAAGGAAGTGGTTAGAAAAGAGGTAATAAAGCTGTTAGATGCAGGGATAATCTACCCAATTTTGAATAGTCAATGGGTCAGCCTAGTTCAAGTTGTTCCTAAGAAAGGAGGAATAACTGTAGTGGCAAATGAAAAGAATGAATTAATACCCACTAGAACTGTCACGGGTTGGCACATGTGCATTGATTATAGAAAGCTTAATGATGCAACAAGGAAGGATCATTTTTCCTTACCATTTGTTGATCAAATGTTAGAAAGATTGACTGGACATGCATTTTATTGCTTTCTTGATGGATATTTAGGCTATAATCAAATAGTGGTGGACCCTATGGATCAAGAGAAGACTGCCTTCACATGTCCATGTGAAGTATTTGCATATAAAAGGATGCCATTTGGATTGTGCAATGCTCCAGTCACATTCCAAAGGTGCATGCTGTCCATTTTTTCAGATTTAGTAGAATAGACCATTGAGGTCTTCATGGATGATTTTTTTGTGTTTGACAATTCTTTTGATGACTGTCTATCTAATTTGTCCATTGTTTTGCAGAGATGTCAAGATACAAACCTTGTGCTGAATTGGGAGAAGTGTCATTTTATGGTCCCAGAGGAAATAGTCCTTGGCCATAGAATTTCTGAAAAAGGAATTGAGGTGGACCAAGCCAAAATTGAAGTCATTAGTAAACTACCTCCACCAATTAATGTTAAGGGAATTAGGAGTTTCTTAGGCAATGTAGGTTTTTATAGGAGGTTTATAAAAGACTTTTCAAAAATAGCAAAACCTCTTAGTGATTTACTTGTCAAGGAACCTGAATTTGTGTTTAATGAAACATGTTTGCATGCATTTTCTGTTTTAAAAGAGAAACTCATTTCTGCACCTATTCTAGCCAAACCTGATTGGAATTTACCATTTGAATTAATGTGTGATGCTAGTGATAGTGCAGTAGGAGCTATTCTAGGGCAGAGAAAAAATAAGAAATTGCATGTGATTTATTATTCCAGCAAAGTTTTAAATTTTGCACAAGTGAATTATACAACTACTGAAAAGGAACCCCTTGCCATTGTGTTTGCCTTTGACAAATTCAGATCATACTTGATAGGATCAAAAGTAATAGTATATACTAACCATTCTACACTTAAATTTTTGTTGTCAAAGCAAGATGTCAAACCAAGATTGCTGAGATGGATTCTGCTGCTGTAAGAGTTTGAGCTGGAAATTAGAGATAAAAAGGGCAAGGAAAATGGAGTAGCTGATCATCTGTCTAGACTGCCATTGGATAGTTTGAACTCTAATTTTTTGGACATCAATGAAGAATTTCCAGATGAGAAGTTATTTGTGGTGGAAGAGTCACCTTGGTTTGCTGATTTAGCAAATTTTAAGGCCACTCAGCTGATTCCAGCAAAGTTTAATTGGCAACAAAGAAAGAAATTTCTGCATGACAGCAAATTTTATGTATGGGAAGACCCTTACTTGTTCAAAATAGGGGTAGATGGTCTGCTGAGAAGGTGTATACCACAAGGAGAACAAGCTAAAATTCTGTGGCATTGTCATAACTCAGAATATGGAGGCCACCATGGTAGCTCAAGGACTGCTGCAAAAGTCTTGCAAGCAGGATTTTTCTGGCCAACTCTGTTTAAAGATGCCAAGAATTATGTTGAAAGTTGTGACAAGTGTCAAAGGACAGGCAATATCTCTAGAAAGCATGAACTGCCCTTAAACAATATTTTAGAAGTGGAGATGTTTGGGGAATTGATTTCATGGGACCATTTCTCCCGTCCTTTTCTCATGAATATATACTTGTGGTAGTAGACTATGTGTCTAAATGGGTGGAAGCCATCCCAACAAGGTCCAATGATGCTAAAGTGGTGATATCCTTTATCGAGAGAAACATATTCACTAGGTTTAGAGTACCTAGATTCTTACTAAGTGATAGAGGTACTCATTTTTGCAACAAATATCTTGATTCAGTCTTAGCAAAATATGGAGTGAGACACAAAATTGCTACACCTTATCATCCACAAACCAGTGGACAAGTGGAAGTTTCAAATTGAGAAATTAAACAAATCTTAAAGAAGGTGGTGAATCAATCAAGAAAGGATTGGTCCAAGAAGCTAGATGACTGTCTATGGGCATATAGAACAGCCTTTAAGACTCCAATTGGTATGTCACCTTACCAATTAGTCTATAGAAAGACATGTCACTTACCTGTGGCATTGGAACATAAGGCTTATTGGGCTACAAAGTGGCTGAATTTTGATTTGGCAAAGGCTGGAGAGAAGAGAATTCTGCAGTTACATGAATTAGAAGAATTCAGACAACAAGCCTATGAAAATGCCAAGATATACAAGGAGAAAACCAAAAGGATCCATGATAAATTCATCTTGAAAAGGGAACTCAGATCTGGACAACAAGTGTTGTTGTTCAATTCAAGACTGAAATTATTTCAAGGGAAACTCAGATCAAGGTGGTCTAGACCCTTCCTCATTAAAGAAGTATCACCTCATGGTGTAGTCTTGGTGGCAGATCCTAATACAGGGAGAGAGTTCAAAGTCAATGGTCAAAGGTTGAAAATTTATCATGGAGAGGCATTCTCAAAGGAAATTTCATGCGTCAAAGTGTTTCTCTTGAATGAGAAACATCAAACGTCAAGCTAGTGACGTTAAAAGAGTGCTTGTGAGAGGCAACTCACATTTCTAAAACCTGAACTCTTATTGATTGTAGATTAGATGTTGAATTTCTAGTTAATTTTGAGTCATAGTAGTATATTTTGTTGAATTAGGTAGAAATTAATATTCTGAAATTTGATTTTTGATAAGGAACTGTAGTGAAAATTGATTTGTTGTTTGCTATGATTCAGAAAAAAATCAGATGGTGAACTTAAGTTTCAAGATGGGTCATGATCAAGGAATTCAAATTGCAAAAAAAGAAATTGCAGTTCTTAAGCTAATATGGAGGGAATAATCATGAGAGTTTCAAGTGAGTAGAGTAGCAACGCAAGGACCTTATGATCTGCGCGTTGAAACTTTAAACACTTGAAGCCAAAACGCACAGACCAATAAAGAAGCATCTGAAGCAGTGAGTTGTGCGTTTTTACTCTAAACAACTAAAGCTTCAACTTACAGTTACGCGCTGACACGCTAAATAGATAGAGCCAAAACACAAAAGCTCTAAATGAAAAGCTAAAGAGGAGCAGTTGCGCGTCTTCACTCTACTCACATGATGCCTTGGCGCGCAAAACACCGCCTTCACTCTAAGTGAATAAAGCCAAGACGCGTTTAGAGCGCCTTACACAGAGCAGCTGTGCACCTTAACGCCAACTGGGTAAAGTTACCACGCGTAGTTGCACGCCTTTACTCTAACTGTTTGAAGCCAACACGTACACAGGTCAGATCTTTAAACCTTAATTTCCTTCATTTTAAGTAAGCTCGTGAGTTGCACGAGGTTTTAAGTTGAAACACAGAACGAGTGAAGTAACCACGCCTAGGGTATTTTTGAATTAAATCTTCTGCGTGATTACTTTCTCTATTTAAAGCCTTCACACGTTCAGAGTTCTCACTTAAAACCCCCAGAGCCAAAGCGCACTGTGCAAAACCCTAACTGCCTAGATACTTTCATAAAAAATCAGCAACTTTTTGCTTGTTTTGAACTGAATCTAAGACTTCATTCCACCACATTATCACTGTCGAGTAAGTTTGTATCAGTTCTGCACTCCAATTCCAGGTAATTTTCCTCAATTTACGAATTTAAATTTTAGGGCTCTTCTGAATTTGATTTGGGGATAATTTGGGGATTGTGATTTAGGCGTGAATTATGCTTAATTGATGATTGGAACATGAAATTAAGGTGTGATTGAGTCGAATACATGCCAGAACTGTAATTTTTAATGAAAATTTGAATCTGCATTATGAATTTTCGTTTTGTTCCTTTGCTGAGTATGTGCAGAAATATAGCCATGAATATTTTGGGAATTTTGTTGAAAAATTTGTGCAATGTAGCATTGAGAATGATGCAAAACATGTTCTTTGAAATGCTGAATTAATTTTCCTCAGTTTAATATCCAGAAAAAGAATTCAAATTGAATCTTATGAGTACTAATGTGCTTTTTAGTACTGAAAATTGTTTGATCAAGACATTTTGGATTATTATTCTGATGAATTGCAGTGAATTGTTCTGAATTTTATTTTTTTATCATGGAACTTTGATCTTGCAGGTGTTGTCATACTGCTCTACATTTAGCACATTGAACATGGAAATTAAGAGTTGAGCTGAACCTTAAAACTTTGGACATAGCTAGATACTGGAATTATAATTTGCTGATGGTTCACATAAGCTTTAAGATAGCATACTCTCTGTGTTTGGAGTTAGAAAAAGTGCTACACCTATTGAATTAATTTCTGCACACTTGATTAAATTCTGAACTAATTATTAGTTTAAAATTGTGATAGGTATTGAAAAATGGCAAGCACACCAAGGGATACTCCTAGGATAAAAAGAGGCAGATTTTCAGAAGGTCCTTCTTCAAGAACAATCCCTGACCGTGATCACTAGATTCAGAGGCATCCCACAAGAAAACTACTTCAAGGCTAATATTCTAAAAAGAAAAATAGTGCATGACAGAAACTTTGAACTAAAGGAGGATGAACATCCTGAATTCTCTGACCAAATCAAGAAGAGAGGATGGGAATTATTTGTATCAGCTGCTGGCAAGGGATTCAGAGAGCTGACACAAGAACTCTATGCTAATGCTTTGAGGACTAAGGGAGAACATTTACCTTCCAATTCCACTTTTGTTAGGGGAAAAGTGATCAATTTCTCAGCTGAGAACATCAATAGAGTATTACAGATCATAGCTGAGAGGGAAGAAGGGTAGAAAGACTTCTCTAAATTTATGACAGAGAAGGACAAGGATTATACAGAAATTCTGCACAGGATAGGCAGATCGGGGACAACTTGGGAAATGAAAGCAAGAGATGAAGCCAAAAACATCTCCACACCCAAGAATATCCCAACCAGAAATTTGCTGCCCTTCACAAAAGTGTGGAGTATTTTTATTTTGAGTTCCTTAATGCCTATAATTCACAGCTCCACTATTGCCATTAAGAGAGCAGAATTGATCTTTGCAATAGTGGATGACTTCTTTGTGGATGTTGGGAAGGTGATTAACAGCAGCATCAAGGCAATTTTAAAATCAAAGGCTGATTCTTTAGCTTTTCCAGGCGTGTTAGCTTTGCTGTGCAAGGATGCTGGAGTGGATTTTACAGATTTCAGAGAACAACTTAAGGCCACTCCTCCTATAACAGCTACTATGATCAAGGAAATATACACCAACACCCTTGTCATTGCTGCCTCACCTCTTCCAACCAAATTCAAAAATGAATCACCTCTGAAAATGAAGTCTCAGCTGTAGAGAATTCTGAACAAGCAAGAGTCCTTGGCTGCAAGGCAGGATGCTCTCCTTGAAAGTCATAAATGTGGACTTCTTTTGATGGACACTATGATGATGAACATAGGAAAGAAGCTAGGAATGACAAAGGAGCAGCTATATAAGTCTAAAGTTCAAAATGTGCCATGTCTAAGGGCCACTACATTTAACAATCTTCCATTGTTCACTCCTGACCTGGTATACACACTCCTCCAAGAGAAAATGAAGAAGAAGAAGAGGAAGAAGAGGAAGAAGAAGCATAGATTAGGAGTTATTTTCCTTTATGTTACAGCTGTAAAAGTTTTAGTGCTTAGGACAATTTATATTTTGTACAATTCAGTTAGCACTTATGAATGTTGAGAACATTTTAAATCATTTTCAGTTGTAATGCATTTTGTTGTTTATTACTTTCAAATTTCTACAATATTCACTTCATAAAATTCCTTTAAACTGATGATGATCTGAATTTCGTTTATGCAGAACACTTCACGTTTGCACACAGCACTCACACTTGGACTGCACACTTGCACAAGCTTTAATATAAGGGGGGTGAAAGTCTATACCTCTACTTCATGATTTTAAGCTGAAAACACTTCCTAAAAAACACAAAAATAATTGAAAAAGAATCATTGAACTGTATCTTTTGAAATAATCGAATATAGTGAGATTCTGTGAATTCTGAATTTCAAATTCTTTTAAGTTATTTTTCCCATTCTCACATTATTGTCACACTTAACAATTTCAAAATGAGGTAGTCTTGCCATTCTGTGCATTCAATTCTGAAAAAGTAGATTGTGAGCTTGATTGTTTAATATTTTCACTTTAATTCCTTGGTGAGACTTGAGCCTCATGCATAACATTTCTTGATGTGTGAAATGGATCTCATATTTTGTTGCACCTCTAGAACTTGCATTGTTCTTGATTGAATTGGTAATATGTTAAAGTCACATATATGATGGAGGCCTTCCTTGTGTATGCTTAGAACCTAAATAAACCTCCCTTGTGCTGAAAATCCTAGTTCACCCTTTTGGTAAACTTCAATTCAAGCCCTACTGAAAAACCATGACACCTTTCCAAATAAGAAGAAGGAAATTTAAGTTTAACCAAAAATGATTTTAAGAATTAAGTTTGGGGTGGCATGTTGTGATATTGTATGACATTGCTTAAGGTCAACCAAAGTTTTAAGTTTGGGGTGGGTAACAGCAAAGTATGAGTCATTTGAAAAGAATGATTGAATGAAAAAGAAAAGTATTGAAAAGAAGAAATAGGAAAAGTGAAAAACAGAAAAGAAATTTATGCATAAATGCATAAACTGATATATGAAAAGCACTTGAAATATTTCAAAAATTCAGAAAATGTTGTGCAGAATTGAATGGAAGAAAAGAGAATGCAATCTCATGCTAAATTCTGAATATCATCTACTTGAATTGCATCTTTTCTGTTTGGCATAACTTGCATTGTTTCCCAAATTGATTGAACACCTACCTTTCCTTTAACCACAATTTCACCTGAAAAGTCCTCTTGATATGTGATTTGTTACATTTTTTTTAGAGGAGATTGAGAATTTATGCAAGCCTATGGTAGAGTGTAGTAAAAATGATGATTTTGAGAGCAAATATTGAGCCTAAACACTAATTGAGTGATGAGGGAAACACTACTTGTGAGCTGTGAACATATTTTTCAATTTTGCTCATATGAAACTTTGCTGAATTACATGAATTCAAATGACATGTTTTTGTTGATTAAGTGGTTAAAACAGTGTAATGATCATGTTGATCAATGGATGAATAACTTGACTTGGATGAGAAATCAGAAAGATACAGAATTGGGTATTAGAAATGTTGAAAAATCAGTTTGATGATTGAATTCTTGTCAATTGGATTTTTCCCTTTCCCTTGTGTTTGATTTGATTTGCTTGAGGACAAGCAAAAATTCTAAGTTTAGGGTGGTGATAAATCCATATTTTACCATGTTTTTAGCATAGTTTTTGGTTAATAATTAGGAAAATAGTTCTAAAATAAACTTGAAAAGATCACAAAAATAAAATAATTAGTATAAATTGTTGTTTTGTTTAGATTTTTGTAGGAGTTCATGCAAAAAGATGGAAAGTTGTTGAAAGTGCTTAAAGGAAGGATTAAAAGCTGAAATTGAAGAAGAATAGTCAAAGAATCAAGCTTGAAGAAATCCTAAGAGTTAGGCGTTACAACTCCAAGTGATTGGTGTTTGAACATGGAAAGAACAAAATACAACACTGGGTCAGAGTGGCTACTCTGAGTGATGTTAACACTCCAGTAACTGAACCTGGATAACTGCCATTGCGTTGAAATGCACATCACCTGGCGCTTTGGCGTGCAACAGAGAGTGGAAACACATAGCAGATGGCGTAGCAACGCAGAGCTAAGCACATAGAAGAAGCATCCATTGAAGTGTTGTGCGTTGAAACGCACATCACTTGAAGCCTTGGCGCGCAAGAGTGCGTTGCAACTCATAGTGCAGGGCGTGGCAACACGAAACTGAGCATCCAAGTAAAGCCTAGACTGGAACTTTGCGCGTGACAACGCACATCAGTTGAAGCCTTGGCGCTAAGCGCGTGGGAACGCAGATCACATACAGCCAAGGCGCGCAATCGCGCACCTTCACTTCAACCACTACGCGTTTTGGCAATGAATTCTGCAACTTTATAACTTCTTCTTTTTGTCAATTTTGGATGTTTGAAGCTTCTGTATCACTTTTAGAAGATTCCAGAACACCTGGGGATAACTAACTATCAGAATTTCAAGGGTTAAGTCGAAGAATTAGAGGAACTCTATAAATAGGAATTAGAAACTTAGAAAAGCAGCTTTTTGTCATTTTTTTAGTTTTTGTTATTCATTTTGTAACCATTTTAACTTCCAAGGGATGTCAGAGGGAGAAGAGAGGAACGACTTTTGTTCTTCTTTGCTAGAGGAATATGGGGGAAGGCAAAGTTATGGAGATAGCTCTCTGCTTTTCATCTTCTTTCCTTCTTACTTCTCTCTATTTCATTGTAATGTGTTTCTAACTCTTTTTGTTAGGGATTTATGGATCTAGAATTGATATATTGATTTTGTTTTGACTCTGAACTTTGAGTATTTGATTTAATTAAGGGATTAATTCTATGTTTAATTGATCTTTGAATGGAAATTCAATTGATTAATCAAAGAGTAACCTTCACTAATGGAAATTGGGTTTGTTGCTTGGATCTGAATTAATCACCAAAACTATTAATTTTCTTAGGGATAAGTGGTCTTAGTTTTGCAATCTTTCGGTTTTAATTCATAATGCAATATTGAACTAAATTTGGCCTAAGGAATTAGGGAGATTTGGTTGAATATTAGGACCAATGAGTTGAGGAATCAATCTTTGGTTATTGTAAAGAGAAACCGATTGTCAATCAATCAACTGCTTGAATGTTCAGAGGCAGAACTGAATTGATATTGATATTCTAGTGAAATAAATTCCTAACTTTCCTCCATTCGTAATTCATTCTAATAGTACAAGTTAATATTATATTTTTAACAATTTCTTATTTCTTTAATTTTGAATTTTACTTTCTTGCATATTGAAATCTGTTCAATGAATTGTTTGGTGCAAATGGTTATTATCTTATGAATTGTGATTAAAAATAAGATCCTAGAGGATGGTACTTGAGACTCAATCTGATTTTCACATTTTATAACTTGCTACAACTACCTAGTACACTTGCTAGTAGTGAATTACACCATTTAAGTACTACGATAGAAAATGTGTATCACAAAGACTCTGCCAGGAATGCTCGGCTTCTGCCCCGTACTTCCTCTTGATTCCGGCCTCTGAGCTACACTTGCACTACCGCTTCTCTTAGCAGCCCAGCACTTATTGGCAATGTGCCCCAACTTCCCACAGTTGTTGCAAGTTATCCTCGATTGTGGGCAGTCTTTCACCATGTGTGGCCCTCCACACCTGAAGCATTTAAGCGGCCCTCTGAAAGAACTCGATCTTGAACTACTCCGACTACTCTTCTCTTGAGATGAACTCCCTCAAGATTGAGAGCTATTTGATCCCGAGTATGGTCCCCTTGAGAACTTAGGGGGCCTTCTATCTTGCCTCACTGGGCTGGCTCCCCTAGTGTCCACCGTCTTCCCTCTTGAGTTAGCTTCAAAAATTCTACTCTTGCTCACCAGGGTGGGCAAATCTGTCAGCTGAAACACACTGACCGCAGCTCGGATGTCCGGCATCAATCCATGCTCAAACTGAGTACATAGATCCTCCTCTCCATTGCCATGCTAATAATGAGGCCAGTACTTCATCAGCTCTTGGAACTTAGCTGCATATTCCCTTACAATCATACTTCCTTGCTTCAGTTCAAGGAACTCCCTAGCTTTCTACTTCCTTAGGTCGCAGGGAAAGTAGTTCCCTAGAAAGATGGTCTTGAATGTTTCCCACTGGATATAGCCATCTTCCTGTGGCAGGGTCTGACCGGCAAACCTTCACCAGTCCTCAGCCTCCCCACACAGCAAGTAGGTGGCATAGGCAACCTTGTTCTCCTCACGGCACCCCATTGCATTGAAGATCTTCTCCACATTAGCCACCCACCTTTGGGCTCCTTCAGGATTGAATACCCTCTCAAACTTTGGAGGATCATGCCTAGTGAAGGCAGATAACTCTCGATACTCAGTCTGCTCTCACCCTTGATTGTGCACCATGGCTTCCAGAATCTAAGCCATGCATTCCATGAGGTCATTCGAACCTCTAGCTACTCTACCTCTACCTCTACCTCTACCTCTACTAGACATATTCAATCTAGCTACAACAAGTTAGCAATCACATTCTAGCACATTAGATCAATTTATACATTATAGTTTAGGCAAACAAAACAATCAACACTTATCTTGGACACTTTAGCTCGATACCCCAGTCTGGTTTGGATGAACTGCTCTGATACTAAAATTGTAACACCTTGAACTTAATTTCAATAAATAAGGAATTTCGCAATTTTTTGAAATAATAAAATTTTCATTTTCAATCCAAGTTTCATCAAACCTCTCAAATAAAGAAAGGGGGTTATAAATTACATCAAACAGTTGCTACAGGACTTATTCAAATACAACAGTTTTCAAAATAATATCCTAAGTCCTATAGCAGTTCCATCTACCCCTTCACTGAGTTCGATGCTGATCGTCTTAATTACCTGAAAAATAAATGTAAGGGTGAGTACTCTACACTACCAAAACATAATCAAACATAGAGTCTCACCTCTAACTCATTTCCAACACATCTATACAGATATAACACAAACAGCATCATTATCCAATACATTTCAATTTAACATCAATGCATTCACGGTACCAACACACTTCACATTCAAAATTATAATTAATAACAATCACGTGCACACGCACGCCAGCCACACTCACTATGGTACTGTGATCACAGATTTACACCATGAATGGTCGCCGGTTACCCCCCTCATGGATACCACGTGGGCAGTCACGGGTCGCTCAGCAAAGGAGAGAGTGTGTGGCCCGTGGTGCACCTGTTCCACAGTTGATGTCACCACCACTCTCTTCTTCCCAAGGTATTTCTACCGTCTTCATCTTTCACACTCTCAGTGTATCGCTGAACCATTCACAGCATATTATAATAGTGCTACACGCCCCATTCACATACATTCCATTCACACACGCAATATTCATGCTTGCACACGGCACACAACCTATATTCAATTCATATTACACGACACATAGCCTATATTTTATCCACAATATACGGCACATAGCCTTCCTTTATTCACAATATCATTAATTCACCCATCAATGGCATCTCATCACACACAATCACCCCCACGAGACCTAACTATTCCAGCACACATCACATTGCACAGTAATTTCCATCAAACACAAAATTTCTACTCCCTATCTTAGCCACATTGCATTAATCAAGAAAACACACAAGAATTGCAACACATTGAGATAGGGTAGAGTCTCCTTTACCTCGGATCGAAGACCCACACGTTAAATCCACCAAGAAGTGCTCCCCCTCACGGAGAAACCAAATGAAAATCCCAAAAATCACCAAAAACAGAGAAAAGAGAGGAAAAAAGAAAACCATATCCGTTTAAAACTCACCTCCAAGCGTTTCCCACATGGATTCAACCTTCAGTCTAGCTTCCGAACGGCTTTGGAGGCAATTTAATCGGTGGAAAAGGGTTTGGGAATGAAAGGATCCAAGAGACTTCGAAGAGAGAGGGAGAAATAACCCTCCCCGAACCCTAACCTCTTAAAAATCCTTTTCTGGTCACGATACTCTCGCTACAGCGAGATACTCTCATTGCAGCGAGGGATCTCACTGTAGCGTCATGCCCTCTCGCTGCAGCGAAAAACTAAGAAAAAACTGCACTCTGGTTTCTACAGAATTTTGCTACAGCGAGACTGCACCCAGAAATGCACCCCAAATTGTTGCTTTGCCCCAAATGAAAATCCCAAAAATCACCTCTAACTTCTATTTATAAGGTTTTTCCTGCCTTTTTCCTTTCTACACATTAATCTCTAAGAATTCTAGCATCAAAGGTCTTTTAGAAGGTTCTAAAATTGATTTAAGAACTCAAATAGTCCAAAGTTGACACTTAGAAGTGATATTTAAAATTCTGTTACTTTTGCGTAGACACTTTACATGGTTGAAGTGTCTACGCGCAAGTGTTCTACATGGGAGGATCCTCACGCGTAGCTACTCTGTGCACTTGAAGTGGTTACGCGCTTACTGCGCAGCTACTCTGGGCACTTGAAGTAGCTAGGCGCTCAATTGTGTAGCTACTCTGAGCACTTGAAGTAGTTACCACCGGGATATACTCCGGCTCTACTACGGTCTCAACCTCTATTGAGAACATGACCATAAAGGCCTTAGCATTCATTGTGTTCTCCCACACACCATGACACAAAAGTCTCAAAATTTTTGACATCGATGCACCAAATGTCAACGTCTTCTCTCTGTATTCTAGCAGCACATGGTTGGCAGCTAGCCAATCCATTCCCTAAATCACATCCAGCTGGGAAAAAGGCAAAAAAAAGTCCACCTCAAACTCCCTACCATGCACTTTATAGAGCATCTTAAACACACACATAATGTTACGACCGGTTTACCCATAAGGGTAGTCACCACAACATTGCATGACAATTTAGACACATGCAAACCCAGGCACTTCACATAGTCCACAGACACAAAAGAGTGCATAGCACCTGAGTCAAACAACACATCAAGCAATCTGCCTTTAATTACACATTTACCTCGAATCAACTCCTCAGATTGTGAAGCCTCTGCCCCACTCATGGCAAAGACTCTCCTAAGAGTACTCAGCTTTGGCCCCATACTTCCTCTCAATTCTGGCCTTTGGGCTGTGCTCATACTACCACTCTTTTTGATAGCCTAACACACACTGGCAGTGTGCCCTGACTTCCCACAGTTACTACAGTTTGTCCGTGGTTGTGAGTAGTCTCTTACTATGTGTGGTCCTCCACACCTGAAGCATTTGATTGGTCCTCTAAAAGAACCTGAACTTGAGCCACTCCCACTGCTTCTCTCCTGTGATGAAGTCCCTCTGGACTAAGAATGACTAGAACTTAAGTATGGACCCTTCAAAAACCTAGTGGTTCTTTTATCTTGTCTCATTGGACCACTCCCCTTGGTGTCCACGGTCTTGCCCTTCAAGTTAGTTTTAAATATTCTGCACTTTCTCACTAGAGTGGACAAGTGTTGCTTACAATCTAAACACTAGCAAGTGCTCTAAGATTGCAGCAAATAATGAGTAATTTTTAAGAACAGGATATCGTCTCCACAGGGAATTGAGATTTTAAGTATCAATTCACAGAATTATAACCATTTGAGCCATACAAAATTGGAAGGATAATTGTAACATGTAACAGCAGTAAACCAAAGCAATTAAAAGTAAAGAACTTGCAGAAAAACAGAGTATAAGATGTGTAATGAAATGAGATAGGAGTGAAGAATAGTTAGGAATTTACTTCACAAGAATGTCAATATTAATTCAATTATGCCTCTGAACATTCAAGAAATTAGTTAATTGACAATCAATTTCGCATATTAATAGCCAAAGGTTAATCCCTTAACTCATTGACCCTAACAAGCAACTAAACCACCCTAATCCTGTAGGTGAAGTTCAATTTCATATTGCATTAAGAATTAGAACCTTAAGATTGCAGAATTAGGTCTCTTTATCCCTAAGAAATCCCCAATTTCTGGTTGTTAATTCAGATCAGAGAATCAAGTCCAATTGCCATTGGCAAATGTTCCTCTAAGGTTAATCAAATGAATTTCCATTCAAAGATTATGTAAAATGCAAAATTAACAACTCAATTAATCCAAATACTCAAATTTCATAAGCAAGAATCAAATCAATACATCAATTCGAGTTCCATAAACTCCTAACTACAAGAAATTACACAGACATTGTGGCAGAGAAAGAGAAAGAATAAGAAGTAGAAGAAGAAGAACTCAGAAAAGCCATAGCCACGAGCTCCAATCCAATCCCTCTTCTTGAAGCTTTGAGGTTCGACCCCACTCCTCTCTCTCACTCTCTCCCAACGAGAATCTAACAGAAAAAAATGAAAAATGAATGAAAAGACCCCGAGATCTGAGCTCAAAACATGTATTTATAGAAATCCCGATTCTTGGCGTTATCACTCTTGCTGATAAGAGCGGTCACACAGAAGGTCGCGACGTTGTGCGTAATCACTTTTATGAGTAAAAGTGGTCACGCGTAACTTGCCAAGTTGAGAACTCTCTAGAACATCCACTTTCAATGATAAAAGTGGTTACGTATAATACTCTGGAACGCTCACTTTCGCCAGCAAGAGTGACCACGTAGAGTATATTGAAATTCTGGCTTCTCTGGATCGCTCACTTTTGCTGATAAAAGTGGTTACGCCAGGCCTGCTGAGTCTGAAGCTTCTCTAGAACGTTCACTTTTGTTGGCAAGAGTGACAACGCACAGCTAAGCTGAGATTGAACTTCTCTGGAATGTTCACTTTCAATGATAAAAGTGATCACGCCCACACTCAACTTCTCATTTAAGCTATGAATCACTCACTTTCACTGGCAAGAGTAACCACGCCCAGCTTAAACTCCATGAGCCATGTTCTTTGAGTCCAGACTTGCTACTTTTCTGCTATTTCTCCATTGATCTATCAACCTCATGGTCTTTACTTAGCATTTTCTACAAAAACACACTTCAATTATTAATTTTTACACAGAAAATTCATAAATGCTCAACTAACTATGTATTTAAAGAAATTCTCCAATCATTCTATTTTTATGATTTTTTTTCTGCTTTTTCCAACACATTTTCCTTATGAAATGGATTAAAACTATAGTAAAATACTAGTAAAAATATAGATTCATCACTACCCTAAACTTGAATTTTTTCTTGTCCTCAAGCAAATCAAACTAAACCAAGGATAATTCCTCCATTTTTCAAAAATCATTTTACAAACTGCTTTTCTCAGAAATTTCAAATTCCACTTTTGTGAAATGTGCAGAATTTTCAATCAACTTGCTCATCCCAATGCTCATCATGATAGCCATACTGCATTAATCAATTCTGGGCAAGAATTTGCTATCTAAGTTCATATATATCAGCAAAGTTCATGTGAGTACAATTAATAAACATAATCACAGCTCACTTGGAAGTGTTTCTCTCATCACTCAACATTGTTTGGTTACTGTTTTCACTCTAAATCATCAATTTCACTGCACTCTACCATATGCTTGCCCATATTCTCAATCTCCTCTACTAAGGTTAAGGTAGGTATTGAAGAAATTGGAAAACAATACATGCAATTTCAAAAGATCAGAGGCATTTTGAGTGATTTTTTAAAACTAGCCTAGATCTGCATTCTTTCTCCTTAATTCTCTCATTTATGCAACAAACAAAAGTTTTCGTGCAGCAGAATTTTTATCTCTTCTCTTCTTTTCTTACTTTCATTCACTATCTTCTTTTCGTTGATATTCTTTTTCTTTTTCTGCAGCACTCTGTTGCACTTCTTTTCTTTTGAACTCACATTTTTGTTCTTTTCACAGCTTTGCTGCATAATTTATTTTTTTTCATTTTTCTGCAGCACTTTTGTTCTTTCTTTCTGTCTTGTTGAACTCAAACTTAGATAGCTTGCTATTTCCCACCCCAAACTTAGAACATTGCTTGTCCTCAAGCAATTAAAATCTGGATGCCACCCCAAACATAGTTTTAAAAATCATTCTTAATTAAACTCACTATGCCTCTTTTCTTTTGAATGGTAAAATTGGTTTTTCAACAAGGCTTATAATGAGGGAATTTCAAGAAAAGGGATATTAAGCTCAAAGGGGTGAACTAAGACATTCAATCATAAAGGAAGGCATTTAGGCTGACTAGGTATAATCAAACATGGCCTCCATCATATATGTGAAACTGTAAATTGCATATTCAACCAAGAAACAAGGCAAGTTCTAGAGAATGCAGCAAAATATGATCAATCACACATAAAAAGCAGAATGCAGCTCAAGTCTCACTAGGGATTTGTAAGTGACATGCTAATCAATGAACTCACAATTCACTTTTCAGAATTATATGCACCTAGTGACAAGACTGCCTCATTTTGAAAATACAAGTGTGATTTCATTTTGAGAATGGGAAAAACAACTTAAAAAGATTCAAACAGAATTCACAGAACTAACAATTAGCATCATTTGATTCATAACTAGCAGTTTAATATCTATTCTAATATTTTGGTGATTTTCAGAAATAATTTCAGTGTAATGTGAAGCTAACACATGAACAAGAGGTAGAGAATGAAACCCCCCTTTCATGGCAGCTTGTGCAAGTGTCATCATCCATTGTGTGTGAGTGATTTGTGATTGTGACATTTTCTGCATAAAATACCAAAATTTCATCAATTGTCAAGGAAAAAGCAATTAATTGGAAAACTAACATAAATGCAAAACAGATGTGTGAAAATTAAACCAAATTGTACCAAATTGTAATTACAACCCCAAAAGTTTGAAACTACAGAAATTTACACAATTCCTAATGACAGAAAATAAATTCCTAAACTAGTCATCTGCTGCATCTTCCTCCTCTGAGGTGGCTTCCTCCTCTTCTTCGGATTCTTCTTCTTCTTCCTCCACCGCCTCTTCTTCTACCATTTCTTCCTCTACTGGCTGAGGGATATGTGTTTTATAAACTGGTAAATCTTTAAACACAGAGGATCATAAACACTGAGCATTGTCTGCCAAATCAGGTGTGTGGTACATCTCTTTTTTAGTCATTCCCAGCTTTTGTCCAATATTGAGCATCACACATTCCAGCAGCATTGTTCCAGCTTTGAGACTGCTGTGCAGCTCAGTTTGCCTTTCAGCAAGTTGATTTTGTTTATCAGCCATCAGCTTTAATGCATCTCTCATCAGCATTGGTTTCTCCTTTTTATATTGGGAAGGAATTAGGGCTACGGAGGTGCAAGAAGTGGTGGCATAAATTTCTTTTACCATAGATGCGAAGATGGGGGGTGCAGCTCTGATCTTTTCTTGATATTCCCTAAACTCTACTCCTGCATCTTTTCTTGGTCTTCAGAATATTAAGGATGCAGTCACTTATTATCTCCCCCACATCAATGTACATATCCGTAACTATCCCAAACAGCAATTCAGCCCTCTTCATTGCCAAGGTTGAGCTATGTTTTACTGGCATGAAAGAATTCAGGATGAACATGCTCCATACCTTGGCAAAGGGTAGCAAGTTCTTGGTGATTATACATTTGGTTTCTTGGCCTGATTCAATTTCCAAGTTGTACCTGGTCTGCCAATTTCTCCAAAATTTGCACATAATCAATATCAGGACTCTTCCTGAATGTGTTGAAATCCAGCTGTGCAGGGTGTCTTTCAACATTGATTTCTAGCACCTTGTTGATATTGGCAAGACTGAAGTCTATCCCCATCCCTTTGACCATTGTGCTGTACTTAGGGATTTTAGTTACCTTGAACCTCATGGCATTTGCATAAAATTCCTGAGTTATTTCCCTCCAACCTAGGCCAGCTGCATAACAGAAGAAATCCCATCCCATCTTCTGAATCCTTTCTCTGTATTCTAGATAATTGTCCCCAGCAATTTTGAATGCTCTATCAGGGACAATTTTCCTCCTCAGGATATTGGCTTTGAAGAAGTTTTCGTGAGCAATGCTCTTGAATCTTGGGTCATGGGTTGCAGTGGGTGAGGAGCTTGAAGGTGCAGCTGTTCTGATCTGAGGTGGTAGAGAAGGTCAAGGTGCAGCTGTTCTTGGCTGAGGTGGGTCAGAAATTTCGATGGGTGAGGAGCTTGAGACACCATCAGTTCTGGCCCTCTTCGCTGATCCAACTTGAAGATTTCTGTTGGATCTCCTTCTTAGAGTGTTGGAGGATCCAGCTTGCTTCTTCTTAGAAGGTCCAACTAGTGTGTTTAGAGAAGTTCTAACCATTTTTTCAGTTTCTGCAAATGAAGAAGCAATTGGACATTTTAATATTGTAATATCCAGCTGTGATAATATAGATTTTTGTATTGAAGAAAATTCAATCAAATAGAATTTAATTCTTCTAACAATATAACATGTAGTCTATTGTCAAGATAAATCAACATATAACTACCTACACACAACTGCAGAAATGTAAGCATTCATAGTCAAAGCATGTTAAATCCTCATATATAAGTTCAGAGTAGGCAATCTCAAAACATATCAAGTTAACACAGAGGAATCATCCAGGTCTCATCCAATTTTTCAAAAATATTGTTGTAACTCACTTATTGTTATTTTTAGAATAATGTAGAAGTGATTCCACCATAACAGGAAATTTTAATCAGAAATTTCTAATCAGCCAATTCACACAATTCTATTTAAGTCAACTAAAATGTTGCAGAAATGTGGTACATATAGCGTGCAATGCAATTTCAATTATCCCAGCAGAAATGTCATAGTTGATAGGGAAAGACCAATTCAGAGTATTGTCTATTCCATTCTTGAAGCAAATAATATCAGAATAGTTTCCCAACACTAATCTCGATATTTTCCAAAACAATACATGCAGAACACAGTACAATAGATAATTTCAAACTTTCAAATTCTATATCTTTCAATCAAAACTCAAATTGAATCTTTTTAGGTCAAGTCAATTTCTGCAGAAGTTTGTTAATGTGAAATGTGCAATGCGGAATTGAATCTTCTCAGAAAACTCAAATTACAATAAAACCTAATCTCAGTATTTTCTATTCCCCAGATTGATTTAAATGGCTCAAAACATTCCTGGTTATCCTTGGTTGGAGATGTAGAAATAAAGGAAATGGACCTTGGTTAGAGATGTAGAAATGATGCTCAAATATGGAACAAGGAAGAAAAATCTTCTAAAGCGCAATGTAGAGATTGAGGGTTAGAGAGCTCTCAGAGAGGGAAGGATTTTTAGGTTTAAAAGTGTATGTGCGTATTCACCCTTAGCAGTATTTATAGGCACGCTTAAGCACATGGCTACTTTTGAGAGTAAAAGTGACCTTTATGTTATTAAAAGTCCCAGCGTTATCACTATTATTCATAAGAGTGAATGTTCCAAAGAGTGTATTTTTTAGAGTAAGGGGCACGTTATCACTATTGCTGGGAAAAGTGATAACGCGCAGCTATGTTGCAACTTTTGTTAATAAAAGTAATAATGCCCGGAGGTCCAAGTTATACTTACCTGTGCGTAGCCACTTTTGTCAGAAAAAGGAAGCATTCCAGAGAATTAATTTTTCCATATGTCTCTGCGTAATCACTCTCATCAGTAAGAGTGAGTGTTCCAGAGGAGCTTTTTTACCTTGATGCCTCTGTGTGATCACTTTTGTCAGTAAAAGTGATTGTTCCAACAGAGATCCTCAATGCGTAGCTTCTTTCCTGCAACATAGTGACTCCTTTCATTAATCAAATTCATCTCAACTCTCAATTAACTCACTTCTCATACTCTAATCCTTTAATTTACTTCTCTCAATTCCAAATCTCTAATTATTTATTAGATTCAATTCAGAAAAACAGTTGTAGCAACATATTTGCAGAACTTCGATAAAATGGTAAAACATGATTATACAGATTTCTAATTTTGTAGATACACATTCTAAACATTGGATCTCAATTCAAGTACTAATTTCACCTCAGCATAGATATGCAGCAGAATCAAATTGCAGAAAAGCAGAAAATTACAAAACATGCATATGCAGAATTCTAAAATACTACAGAAAGTTTAAAATGGGTTAGAAATGTGAGTTGCCTCTCACAAAGCGCTTCTTTAATGTCACTAGCTTGACATTAGTTGTTCCTCACTCAAGAGGAACCAATTTCAAGCACACTTGGGCTTTCTCAATTTGACCTCCAAGGTAGATTTTCAATCTTTGTCCATTCACCTTGAACTCTCTCCCATCCTTTGGATCTGCTATTAGTACAGCACCATATGGAAATACCTCTTTCACCACAAAAGGTCCAGACCCCTTAGATTTTAACTTCCCTGGAAACAATCTCAACCTTGAATTGAAAAGTAACACAGACTGCTCAGGTTTGATATCCCTTTTTAGAATGAATCTGTCATGCAGCTTTTTGGTCCTTTCCTTGTATATTTTGGCATTTTCATATGCATTGAGTCTGAACTCGTCTAATTCATGCAGCTGTAACAGTCTTTTGTTTCCTGCACTAACTTGATCAAAATTCAACCATTTTACAGCGCAAAAGGCTTTATGTTCTTGTTCCACTGGTAAATGGCAGGCTTTTCCATACACTAACTGATAAGGAGACATGCCAATTGCTGTCTTCAATGCTGTCCTGTATGCCCACAAAGCATCATCCACTTTCTTGGACCAGTCCTTCCTTGAACTACTAACCACTTTCTCCAAAATCTGTTTTATTTCTCTGTTGGAAACCTCCACTTGACCATTTGTTTGAGGGTGATAGGGTGTAGCTATTCTATGCTTTACTCCATACTTCTCTAGGACTGATTCTAGATACTTGTTGCAGAAATGGCTTCCTCCATCACTTATCAGAATTCTGGGCACTCCAAATCTTGAGAAAATATTTTTTTGATGAATGCAATAACAGTCTTAGCATCATTGGTTCTGGTAGGAATTGCTTCCACCCAGTTGGACACATAGTCCACTGCTACTAGCATGTACTCATTTGAAAATGAACTAGGGAAAGGACCCATGAAGTCTATTCCTCACATGTCAAACAATTCTACTTCAAGTATGTTTTGCAATGACATCTCATGTTTCCTAGATATATTCCCCATTCTTTGGCATCTATCACACCTTTCCACATAGTTCTTAGCATCTTTGAACAAAGTTGGCCAGAAAAGACCAAATTGCAGGACCTTGGCTGTTGCTCTTCCTCTGGTATACACCTTCTTAGCAGTCCATCTATTCCAATTTTGAACAGCAGTGGATCTTCCCAAACATAATACTTGCTGTCATAGAAGAACTTCTTTCTCTGCTGCCAATTCATCCAATTTGGAACATGATGTGTAGCTTTGAAGTTGGCTATATCTGCAAACCAGAGCTGTGATTTAATCTTGAATAGGCTTTCATCTGGAAATTCTTCTTTTATTTGTTTCACTTCAAATGGTATGGCTTCAAGTGGTAATCTTGACAAGTGGTCACCAACACCATTCTCTTTCCCTTTCGTGTCTTTGATTTATAACTCGAATTCTTGAAGAAGAAGGATCCATCTTAATAACCTGGGCTTTGCATCCTGTTTTGACAAAAGGTACTTAACAGCAGCATGGTCAGTGTAAACTATAACCTTATTAAGTAAGACCGAAACTTATCAAATGCAAAAACTATTGCTAAGAGTTCTTTTTCAGTAGGAGTATAATTGATTTGTGCAAGGTTAAGAACTCTACTAGCATAATGAATAACATGCAGTTTCTTGTCTTTTCTTTGGCTTAAAACTGCTCCTATAGCTACATCACTAGCATCACACATCAGTTAAAAAGGATATTCCCAATCTGGTTTAACAAGTACAGGTGTAGAAATTAATTTCTCTTTCAAAGTGTTAAAAGCTACTAAGCACTTATCATCAATACCAAATTCTATATCCTTACTCAGCAACTCACTCAATGGCTTTGCAATTTTAGAGAAGTCTTTAATGAACCTTCGATAGAATCCAGCATGTCCCAAAAAACTTCTTACTCCTCTAACATTTACAGGTGGAGGCAGCTTCTCAATTACTTCAACTTTTACAGGATCCACTTCCTAAGACTATCCCTTCTTGTACCATAAAATGGCATTTTTCCCAATTAAGTACAAGGTTTGAGTCTTGGCAACACTGCAAAACAAAAGATAGATTAGCTAGACACTTATCAAAAGAATTACCAAATATAGAAAAGTCATCTATAATTCTTTCAATCATATCAGAAAAAATGGACAACATACACCTTTGAAAAGTGGCTGGAGCATTGCATAACCCAAATGGCATCCTCCTATATGCAAAAACTCCAAAAGGACAAGTGAATGTTGTCTTTTCTTGGTCTCTTGGATCAACTGCAATCTGGTTGTAACCAGAATATCCATCTAGGAAACAATAGTAGTCAAATCCAGCCAATCTCTCCAGCATTTGGTCAGCAAATGGAAGAGGAAAATGATCTTTCCTTGATGGATCATTCAACTTCCTATAATCTATACACATTCGCCATCCGGTTACTGTCCTAGTAGGTATTAATTCATTTTTTTCATTTGGAACAATAGTTATACCTCATTTCTTAGGCACCACATGAACCGGACATGAACCGGACTTACCCATGAACTATCTGAAATTGGATAAATAACTCTTGCATCAAGTAGTTTAATCACTTGTTGCCTCACTACCTCTTTCATAGTTAGGTTGAGTCTTCTTTGAGGTTGGATAACAGGCTTGCAATTCTCAAATAAAATTTTTTCTGCAATATGGTACTACACTCTTCAGACTTGGGTTGAGTCCTCAAATAAAATTTTGTGCATACAGAAAGATGGATCTATACCTTTCATATCTGAAATCTGCCATCCTAGTGCAAATTTGTGCTTTCTTAACACTCTCAAGAGTTTTTCTTCTTGGTCTTTCTGCAGATTGTTGTTTATTATTACAGGTTTGTTATGGCCTTTTTCAAGAAACACATACCTCAAATGAGAGGGTAATTGCTTAAGCTCCACTTTGGATTCTTCTTTTTTTTTCTTCTTCTTCCTTGAGTTGATTTATTTCATTGTTCATACAGGGAAGGGAATCTAACTACAGAATGCATTCTTTTACTTTCTCATCTTGCTCTTCCTAAATACTACATTTCGCTGCAGCTAATATGCTTTCCAAGACTACACTTTCATCATTTTTTTTCCAAAGAAAGTGGTATCACAACATCTATTGCATCAATCTTCATGCAGCTCATATCATCACTTGTACTCTTAGCATCAATTCACCTTTTTGCACATCTATCAAAGCCCTTCCTAGAATGAGAGGGATATCAGCATCTACCTCCATATATATCTAGTATAACAAAGTCTGCAGGGAATATAAATTTGTCCACTTTGACTAAAAGATCTTCAACTACTCCATAAGGATATGTATATGATCTATCAGCCAATTGTAATGTAATCCCAGTTGGCTTCACCTCCTCAATTCCCAGCTTCTTCATAATGGCTAAAGGCATCAAATTTATGCAGGCTCCCAAGTCACACAAAGCTTTTCCAACTGTACAATTTCCAATGGAGCAAGGTGTGCTGAATGACCCTGGATCTTTCAACTTTTGAGGTAGTTTTTTCTGCAATATGGCACTACACTCTTCAGTTAGTGGTGCCAATTTTTCCATATCCAGCTTCCTCTTTTTAGACAAGAGTTCTTTCATAAACTTTGCATAAGAGGGCATTTGTTCTAATGCCTCTGCAAATGGTATATTAATTTGGAGTTTCTTGAACACATCAATGAACCTTTCAAACTGCTTTTCTTGTCTAGGATGTTGTACTCTTTTTGGAAAGGGTAATCTCTTGTACTGCTCTTCAGTAATAGGCTTGCAGGCTTGCTCAAATTTCTACTTCTTGCCCTTCTTTTCTTGCTTGATACTGCAGTTTTCGTCATCATCTCCTGTCTTTAACATAGTATATTTTCCACTTTTGAAATCTTCTTGCTTCAGCTCACTTTCATCCTTCGGATTGGTGACTTCATTTTTCTTTCTTGGGCTGGAAACCACTGCTCCACTTCGAGTGGTTATTGCTTGGCATTGTTCCTTTGGCTTCACTATTGTGCTGCTAGGAAACCTTCCTTCATCTCTATTGGCCAGTTGCTCAGCCAACTGCCCAATTTGTGTTTCTAGCTTCTTTATAGAACTTTCTTGATTTTTAAAATTCATTTTTGTCACCTTCATGAACTGCAGTAATGTTTCTTCAATTCCATTCACTTTCTCACTCAAGGGTCTTGAATTTGAATACCTTTGATTTTTCTGAAATTGTGTAGAAGAACTTCCTTGAAAATATTGTTGCCGGACTTGAGGAGCTGCACTTTGGAAAGGTGCAGTAGCTGTATTTCCTCTTGCATTAGAATTCTGTGGATTCCACTTGGAAAACTATTGTTATTAAGCTGGAAACCAGGTGGATATGGTTATTGGATATGGTTGTTGTGGCCTTTGATAGTTGCCCATATAATTAACTTTATCAGGTTGTTCTATAACTGTGGGATCACAAGCTCCATTCACATGGTTGCCACCACAGAAATCACAATTCAATTTTGAATTTTGGACCACACCAGTCTGCATGTTACTTATTTGTTGAGTCAGGGCAGCAAGCTGTTCAGAAAATTGTTGATTCTGAAGTTGATTTTGAGCAAACATGGCTTCTATGGATTTTACATCATATCCTCCTCTCCTTATAGCTTGTCTTTCATTCATATTTTGATACATCGAGGATGCCATCATTTCTATGATTTGTTGGGCTTCTTCTAAAGTTTTTGAACTCAATGAACCATCAGCTGCTGCATCTATCATGGTTTTAGTTGCAGCAGTCATTCCATTATAGAATGTTTCAAGTTGCATCCACTCAGGTATGCAGTGATGACGACATTTCCTTAATAACTCCTTGTATCTTTCCCATGCTTCACACAATGGCTCTCCTTCTTGCTGAGCAAAAGATGTAATCTCCCCTCTGATTTTTGCAGCTTTTGAAGGAGGAAAATATTTGATTAGGAACTTGTTCACCAGGTCAGCCCAGGTTGATATACTCCCTTGTGGCTGGGCTTGAAGCCAACACTTGGCTTTATCCCTCAATGAATCTAAGTCTGATTGCATCCTCACTTACCCCATTGATTCTGATTGTGTCACAAAGTTGTAAGAAATTAGAGATGTGCAGATTTGCATCATCTGAATGGTGTCTAGCAAATTGGTCTTGCTGTACCAGATTTAGAAGTGCAAGTTTTATCTCAAAGTGGTTGGCCTGAATTGTAGGTCTCAGAATAGAAGAGTTGAATCCTTGGAGATTAAGAACTGCATAATTCCCTAATATTCTCAGTCTTGGTTGTTCTCCCATATTTATTTGTCTTGGAGTCTGATTAGGTTGAGGTTTTCCTCTCTTTGAATCTATTTAATTCTTGCTTCACTTCTCAACCTTCTTAGAGTTTGGTCAATGTCTGGATCAAATACCAAAGTAGCTTTATTTTTGTTTTTCCCTCGCATATACAACCAAATAGTCAGATATACACTAACAAAGCTGATGCAGAAAAATAACAGCAAAATCATATCAAAATTTGCAACTGCAGAATTATGCAGAAGTGCAAAATCATACAGAAATTTACCTACTAATTTTCTATACTTATCTAAGTACAGGCAAAACAGAGTACTTCTATGCAATCTATCACTCTAAACTCAATCTAGAAATTGAAAAGAAAAAATTCAGAAATCAAGAACTCAATCTAGCAATTTTTCTGTTACTAATGATATTGAAATATAAAATTCTCCAGCAACGGCGTCAAAAACTTGTTGCTTACAATCTAAACACTAGCAAGTGCACTAGGATTACAGCAAGTAATGAGTAATTTTTAAGAACAAGATATCGTCTCCATAGGGAATTTAGATTTCAAGTATCAATTTACAGAATTATAACCATTTGAGCCATACGAAATTTGAAGGATAATTGTAACATGTAACAGCAGTAAACCAAAGCAATTAAAAGTAAAGAACTTGCAGAAAAACAGAGTATAAGATGTGTAATGAAATGAGATAGGAATGAAGAATAGTTAGGAATTTGCTTCACAAGAATGTCAATATTAATAGCCAAAGGTTAGTCCCTTAACTCATTGACCCTAACAAGCAACTAAACCACCCTAATCCCTTAGGTGAAGTTCAATTTCATGTTGCATTAAGAATTAGAACCTTAACATCCGACCTAAGTGGCATATGGCAGCTGAGCTCCCTGTAGCCAGGTCGTGACCCGCTTGCAAGACCTTAGCCAAACCTGATGTGAACTCCACTACACATAAATGATGTGCTATTATTCTACTTCTATCTATGATATCACTGTGCTGCTGACACCCCTATTGAGATTGTCTTTTCTGTCCCTCCTGGTGACACTCAGTTACCTTATGCTGCTTTGTTTGCTTCCCCGACACCTATGTCGATTGACCCCCGTACTCCTACTGCTAGACCAGCCCCTGCGCCTGTGCCTGTGCCAGTGCCATTTCCTTTTATGACTCCTACTTCCCCACCCATGCTAATGAAGAGGGATGTCCATGTGGTACACTACCATGCCATCTTATATGCACCCTGCATACCCATCTACTTTGATCCCACCTACTGGTACTCGTTCACGTCCTCGCACAGTTGGAATGATGGAGGAGAATGGTCGAGGTCATGGCGCGGCTACTTCCTTTAGCTCTGATTCCTCGGCATCTTCTGAGGAGTCTGATCCCATTGAGGATTGATGTCTGTTTATTTATTTATGTATGTATGTATTAGGGGAACTGCTCTTAGGGAGTTGATCTATTTATGTTATATTATGTTTTGTTGTATTTGAATTATGTTGATCGTTCTGTTTCATTAAGTACTTGACGTTTCCGTAACTTATGTTTAATATATTTGAGGTATTTTCATAGAAAAGGAATTAAGCTTATTGCATGTACACTCGTACCAAAAAAAAATGTTACCAGATTTTGGTCTTTTGTAAACTATCATGTTATATAGTTGGTATCAATGTTTTAGTAATTTAGGACACTACAGCCGTTGTTCACTGTTGTGAGGATTCGTACGTTTATTTACCTGCACATTTACGTTTATGTATTTTAATTGCAGTTTCCTTTGTTTGTTATTTCCACTGTTTCTGCTATTCAGTGCTTGTTTTGCATGCTTTATGCAAAACCTTTATATTCAATCATTGTTACATAATATTGCTCACAATTCCTGCTTAATACTCTATTTTATAACGTCAATTTGAATATTACATTAAACAACACACTTAAAAGAACCTAAAGAGGACCTAAATTGAATATTGCAGTCCCTAGATTGCTCTTGTCAATTTGAATATTGCAGTCCCTAGATTGCTCTTGTCATTTTTCACCAAATATAGACTGCTTGAGGGCTTGTTGTAATAATTCAATTAGTGTGAGAACTTAAATAAAAATTAGTTTCTATTATGGTTTTAGTAGTTAGTTACTAGGCTCTGCTATAAGTAGCAGTGTAACAGAATTCAATACATTCCATTCTTTTGTAAGCAACATATCTTCCTGAATCTCAATAAAAATTGTTCGGATTCTATTCTTCTTCTTAGAATCCCTATTGTTCTAGTTCTTCGTTGTTTTTCATACCTAGAACTACTGTATCAACTAGTATCAGCCTGTACTTTCCACGGATTCGACATGGCAGAATCAACAAGGAATCGCATTGCGGAGCGCGAGATGGAGGAGCGTCTTGGATTGAAGATTGACGAGAAATTCATCGAAATTGCGGGTTCACTTCAGCAATCTCTTCATGATTCATTGACGCAATCTTTGAGAACTTCTTTCACACAGCAAATCAACGAACAATTTCAAGAATTACGGACTCAGGTGTTTGGGGGAAGAAATCAGTCCGCGGGTGCAGGGATTTTTAATTGCGGTGACTGTCCTTCTTACTCTTGTAATACTCGTTTAGCTCGACTTGATTTCCCTAGATTCAATGGTGATGCAGTTAAGCAATGGATCATGCAATGTGAAACTTTTTTTTCGGTTGATAATACACCTGATGAATACAAAGTGCGACTAGCTGTGGTGCATTTTGAGGGATGAATAGTGCTTATGTCAAGAATGTAGGTTTGAGTCAATTGCCTTCTTGGGACAGTTACACCAAAATCTTGATTGAGAGGTTTAAGGGGTGTGATGATCCTATGGCAGAATTAATGAAGTTGAGACAGAAGGGGTTCGTGGCTGCATACCATGAGGAATTCGATGCCATTGTTGCTCGGTTGAACCTGTCTAGTAAACATCAATTGAGTTGCTTTCTTGGTGGCCTTAAGCAAGAAATCCAAATGATGGTGAGGATGTTCCAACCTGTTTCTGTCCAAATTATATGAATCTGGAGCCACTTCTGATTCCCATAAGAACTTCTTACCTAAACCCTTTAAGCCTACCTTTTCAGGCAAACCACCATTGTTACCTAACCCTCCCAAACCCTTAAACACACACAAACCAAACGTACCAACAACCAGAAACTTCACACCTGCTTATATGAGTGAGAGGCATGCTAAAGGCCTCTGCTATTTCTGTGATGAACCATTCACACCAGAACATGGCCAAACCCACAAGAAGCTGCAAATCCATGTCATGGAATTGGAGGATTCAAGTGACAGTATACCTGAGTTGTCACTTGATGAAGACCGGGATGATCAGGACCCTGTTGGGCCATTAATTTCTGTAAATGCAATGTCAGGTTTGCCTAGCTTTCGAACGATGAGGATCACCGGTTATTTCTTGAAGAAACCATTGCATGTGCTCATTGACAGTGGGAGCACACATAATTTTCTAGATGTGGAGGTCGCTAAGAAATTGGGTCATTAATTGTTGCTGATGGAACTAAGGTTGCAGTTTCTTCTATGATCAAAGATTTCACATGGACAATTCAGCAGACTCCATTTACTTCAGATGTTATGCTCCTTCCTCTTGGCTGTTGTGATTTGGTGTTGGGGATAGAGTGGTTGGTAACATTAGGGGATATTACTTGGAATTTTGACAAGTTATCAATGCAGTTCTATGTTCATGGGAAGAAACATGTTTTAAGGGGTGTCACTACTAATGTGAAAACTGTTAGGAAGAAGCAATTGACTAAGGCATTGGGCACTGGAGTCCATTTTTCTATGTTACAACTTTGTGATCAACATACGGGGTTACTACACTCATTGACCACTCATGCTGTTGTGTCTGAACCTTCTTCTGCTCTGGAAGAGGTGTTAAGAGACTATGAGGATGTCTTCCACGAACCCTCAGGCCTGCCTCCGACAAGACCGGGCCTGCCTCCGACAAGACTGGGTCATGATCATTACATTCCATTGATTCAGGGAGCTAATCCTGTTTTGAAGAGACCTTAGTGGTACAGTAAGCAGCAGAAGGATGAGATTGATAGGTTGGTTCAGGAGTCACTCAGGTCTGGAATCATTCAGCACAGCAATAGTCCATATGCTAGTCCTGTGGTTTTGGTGGGTAAGAAGGATGGCTCTTGGAGACTTTGTGTAGACTATAGAGATCTCAACAAGCATTCTGTTAAGGATAAGTTTCCAATTCCCTTAGTAGAGGATTTACTTGATGAGTTGCATGGTTCAGTAATTTTTTCTAAAATAGATCTCAGGTCGGGGTATAACCAAGTAAGAATGAATGCTGCTAACATACACAAAACTGCTTTTAAGACACATGCAGGGCATTTTGAGTACTTGGTCATGCCCTTTGGGTTGACCAATGCCCCAACTACATTTCAGGGATTAATGAATGATGTTTTTCAGGCTTACTTAAGGAAATTCCTTCTTGTCTTTTTTGATGATATTCTTATCTACAACAAGAGTTTGGAAGAACATTTGCTACATCTCCATCAGGTTTTACAAACCATGAGAGAGCAATTCTTGTATGCTAAGAAATCTAAATGTTACTTTGGTGTCTCCAGGGTTGAATATCTAGGACATTTTATTTCTATTCAAGGGGTTTCTACTGATCCTGAGAAAATTTCTGCTGTTACCAAATGGCCCTTCCCTCAATCACTTAAGCAGCTGAGGGGTTTTTTAGGACTCACAGGGTATTACAGGCGGTTTGTAAAAGGCTATGGCATCTTAACTAAACCTTTAACTGAGATGTTGAAGTTGAAGAAAGATAATTTTTCTTGGACCCCTGAAGCTAAATTGGCATTTCAGTCCTTAAAAGTCACTTAATTAAAGCACCAGTCCTGGCCTTGCCGGATTTCACTAAGGTTTTTTTCATGGAAGTAGATGCCTCAGGGAATGGGATAGGAGCTGCCCTAATGCAAGATCATCACCCTTTGGCTTTCATTAGCAGAGCCCTTAACTTGCAACAAAAGTCACTTTCTACTTATGAAAAGGAATTATTGGCAGTGGTTTTTGCTGTCCAAAAGTGGAGACACTACTTATTGCCTAGGAAATTCATCATTCGCACTGATCTTAAATACATTCTGGATCAAAGACTAACTACAACTTTTCAGCAGCAATGGCTTGTTAAATTGCTTGAGTACAAAGAGGGATTGTATATTGGAGGACATTCTGGTAGGGATGTGACATTGAGGAAAATCAAAGCGATTGTATATTGGAGACGGATGACCAAAGATGTCAAATCCTTTGTGCAACAATGTGGTGTCTGCCAAACCTGTAAAATTGATAATGCTGCTTCCCCTGGACTCCTTCAACCATTACTAATTCCTGATCATGTGTGGCAACACATCACCATGGATTTTATTGAAAGATTACCACTATCTTTTGGGAAGCAAGTCATCTTTGTAGTGGTGGATAGGCTCAGCAAAGCTGCACATTTCATGTCCCTCTCTCATCCCTACACTGCTGCTGATGTGGCACAAAGCTTCTTGGACCATGTTTTTAAATTACATGGTTTTCCTGCCACTATTACTTCTGACCGGGACCCGGTGTTTGTGAGCAAATTCTGGCAAGATCTCATGGCATTTCAGGGAGTTCAGCTCCAGTTATCAACGGCCTACCAGCCTCAAACTGATGGTCAAACTGAGGTTGTGAATAGGTGCCTCGAAACCTACCTCAGATGTATGTGTTCTTATCAGCCTAAGCAATGGTCCAGGTGGTTGCCGCTTGCGGAGTGGTGGTATAACACAAATTTTCACAGTAGCATTCAAGCTACTCCCTTTGAAATTGTCTATGGCCAGCCACCACCTATCTGTTTGCCTTATTTGCCTGGGGAATCAAACATTGAACTTGTGGATAGAAGTCTGCAAAAGAGAGAGGCGGTCCTCAAGCTGCTCAAGTTCCATATGAAGAGAGCACAAGACAGGATGAAGCAATTGGCTGATAGGCACAGGTCTGATCGCAGATTTCAGATTGGTGATTGGGTTTTTGTCAAGCTTCACCCTTACAGACAAGTTTCTGTGACTTTCCGAGAAAATGCCAAGTTTTCTCCTAAGTTTTACGGTCCATTTGTCATCCTGGGTCCGGTTGCTTATAAGTTGGACTTGCCTGCTCAGTCTCAAATTCTAGCACTTTGCCAACTGCCACTTGGGAGAAAGGAGGAACAAGGGAACCTGAAGCCATTGTTGATAGAATGACGGTAAAAAGGGGCAGTCGTGCTGGTACAAAAGTGTTGGTCAAATGGAAGAATCAAATTCTAGTTACTAGGCTCTGCTATAAGTAGCAGTGTAACAGAATTCAATACATTCCATTCTTTTGTAAGCAACATATCTTCCTGAATCTCTTACTCAATAAAAATTGTTCGGATTCTATTCTTCTTCTTAGAATCCCTATTGTTCTAGTTCTTCGTTGTTTTTCATACCTAGAACTACTGTATCAGTTTATGCCTGCTCAAAATGTCTCGAGCAACAAGTGGGTCTGAAACGTGCTACACCAATCACTAACTCAACCAAAGTGCAATTGGTTGAAATGGGAGAACCTTCATAAACAGCTATCATGCCCCAGCCCATTCTTTCACAACCTCAAATTTTCTCTCAAACCGGATTCCATAACTCCTCAAAGAGCTACTTTCAGTCGAAAAAGCCTTACTATAAGGCTCCTATGAGTAAGACTCAGGGGCGAAGGGCTCAGAGGATCAGAAAAGCTGAGTATGAGGCACAAGACTTAGCTCAGCATATGGTCCCAAATGTTCATTGGTTTGTTAGATATATTTAGGGCAGGAGGTCGATAGTGAACTATCGAATCAACTTTATTTTACTTAATTTTGAACCCTAGTTTTGACTTACTTTCCTCACAACATCATTATCTTATTTTTGCCTCGAATATGTACTTATTGCAGCATTTCATCGTTTATTTTGAAAATAAATTCCTCTTCTCCTCATAATTCTTCAATTCTCAAAGTCAGAATTTGACAATAATCCAAGGAAAATTCTCCACCAAGAGAAAAAGCAGTGAAGCTCGCAGAAGCAATTGTGCTTCCAGAAGTACCCTCTTTGACGAAATCTTGGTTGGAACTTCCACACTTTCTACTCTAATATTTCCAACCCCTAGCCAATATTAGGTTAAAAACATTTAACCATGTATTCATATGTTTTGAAAACATTTTGATATTTTGATTGATCAAGTCCAAATAAATCCAAAGTAGCGTGAGTGACATCAATCGTTCAGCGAGAAAATTGGTCGTCGTCAATCTTATACGAAGACCCAGGATAAGAATTCAGGGAAATGTCAATATTGTGCAACATTATGTAATATTAGGTTGAGATACATGGATGGAACAGAGGAAGGGAAAATGTGGGTCCACTCGTAATACAATTCAGTCAGATTCGGCCGAGAATTGAGGGGAGAAATTAGGTGTGACGCTGAGATTAGAAAAATTTTTAAAGTGGCATAACTTTTGGTACAGTGGTCAGAATCAGGCTTATGACCCCAACTTTTGGGGTAGCTCGAAAAGAGCTGTGCAGGGGAACATGCCGAAGGCGTGTTCAGGCCCTCGAAATTGAAAATAAAAGCGGTTTTGTAAAAGTGTTTTGTTTTTAAAGTTTTGTAAGTGCAGTGTTCAGTGTTCAACGGATAAGCGGGGCTCTTAATGTAGTGTCATTAGACACTGCGACGCAAATTCAGCCAATGAAACTAGTGATATCCTCCATGTGTCAAAAGGTATTATTGCCAAATTATAATGACAATGACATCAACCACAGACGATGATTTGGTAATTGACGAATTCGGCAACGAATTTATTCTTTCTACCATTTCTTGTATTAGGAAGCAAAGACCCTAACCTAATCATCAGGTTCAAAGACCATTTCCTTGTGTTGTCAAACCCTAGCATAAAGTCTGCTACTTTATTTATTTTTCTTTGCTTGTGTTTGATGAAACAGGAAAAATTGCTCTAACTTTACCAACTTAGCATGCATGTGTCCCTCAATACCTTAGGCTAGGAGGTAATATTTTAAAGACTCGTGATTCCTATGTATTGCAAACTCCTTTGGTAGGGGGTAACAGAACCAAGTCTACAATTTTGGCTTTTGCACCACTTAGTATGCCATTGGGTGCCCCTTTTGTAGTAAAACATCCCTTATTCTCACATTAGATGCATCACACTAACTCAAATGACTTAGCAAAATCGGACAGAGCCAGAAGGGATACATTTGCGAGCCTATCATTTTAAGGCATGGAAATCCTTCTCTTGCCCCACATAAAGGCTACATTTTTCTTTACTAACTCATTTAAAGGCTACAAAGTCTTAGGCGTTGACCTTTTTGCAAGCTTTCAGCCTTCTTCTATTTGTTCCTCTTATTTATGGACAAAAGAGATCTCTGCAAAGTTTTGTTACATTTCTCCAAGGGCGTGGTTGGTGAGGTGCAGCCCCCCCCTATAATAGGTTATTATGCAAAAGCCAAAATTGTAGTAGTAGATACCTTTTTTCTGAGCAGACATAAGTCCATATCGGGACCTAGAGATCGAATTTTGACGTGATTTTTTGCAGGGAGGCTCACAAACACAATATATTCACGTCCACAAAGTTTTAGATTTTTTCTCCAAGGGATGAATTTTTAATGAATTTTTGAATCGGCAGATTATGAAAAACCGGGGAAAATAGAAAAAGGCACCTAGAGATCGAATTTTGACCTGATTTTTTGCAGGCATTCACACAAAATAACACCAAATGTGTCTGCAAAGTTTCGTTACATTTCCCCAAGGGAATGATTTATAATGAATTTTTCTCCGAATCATCGCACCATGGTGCACCTTGATGCCCACCTTGGTGCCTCTTGATACCCACCTTGGTGCTTCTTGATACCCACCTTGGTGCCTCTTGGTGCCTCTTGGTGCCTCTTGGTGCCCACCTTGGTGCCTCTTGATGCCCACCATGGTGCACCTTGATGCACACCTTGGTGCCTCTTGGTGCCCACCTTGGTGCCTCTTGGTGCCTCTTGGTGCCCACCTTGGTGCCTCTTGATGCCCACCATGGTGCACCTTGATGCACACCTTGGTGCCTCTTGGTGCCTCTTGGTGCCCACCTTGGTGCCTCTTGATGCCCACCATGGTGCACCTTGATGCACACCTTGGTGCCTCTTGATGCACACCTTGGTGCCTCTTGATGCCCACCTTGGTGCCTCTTGATACCCACCTTGGTGCCTCTTGATGCCCACCTTGGTGCCTCTTGATACCCACCTTGGTGCCTCTTGGTGCCCACCTTGGTGCCTCTTGCTACCCACCATGGTGCCTCTTGGTGCCCACCATGGTGCCTCTTGGTGCCCACCATGGTGCCTCTTGGTGCCCACCATGGTGCACCTTGATGCACACCTTGGTGCCTCTTGGTGCCCACCTTGGTGCCTCTTGCTACCCACCATGGTGCCTCTTGGTGCCCACCATGGTGCCTCTTGGTGCCCACCATGGTGCCTCTTGGTGCCCACCATGGTGCACCTTGATGCACACCTTGGTGCCTCTTGATGCCCACCTTGGTGCCTCTTGATACCCACCTTGGTGCCTCTTGGTGCCCACCATGGTGCCTCTTGGTGCCCACCATGGTGCCTCTTGGTGCCCACCATGGTGCACCTTCATGCACACCTTGGTGCCTCTTGATGCCCACCTTGGTCCCTCTTGATACCCACCATGGTGCACCTTGATGCACACCTTGGTGCCTCTTGGTGCCCACCTTGGTGCCTCTTGGTGCCTCTTGGTGCCCACCTTGGTGCCTCTTGATGCCCACCATGGTGCACCTTGATGCACACCTTGGTGCCTCTTGGTGCCTCTTGGTGCCCACCTTGGTGCCTCTTGATGCCCACCATGGTGCACCTTGATGCACACCTTGGTGCCTCTTGATGCCCACCTTGGTGCCTCTTGATACCCACCTTGGTGCCTCTTGATGCCCACCTTGGTGCCTCTTGATACCCACCTTGGTGCCTCTTGGTGCCCACCTTGGTGCCTCTTGCTACCCACCATGGTGCCTCTTGGTGCCCACCATGGTGCCTCTTGGTGCCCACCATGGTGCCTCTTGGTGCCCACCATGGTGCACCTTGATGCACACCTTGGTGCCTCTTGGTGCCCACCTTGGTGCCTCTTGATACCCACCTTGGTGCCTCTTGGTGCCCACCATGGTGCCTCTTGGTGCCCACCATGGTGCCTCTTGGTGCCCACCATGGTGCACCTTCATGCACACCTTGGTGCCTCTTGATGCCCACCTTGGTCCCTCTTGATACCCACCATGGTGCACCTTGGTGCCTCTTGGTGCCCACCTTGGTGCCTCTTGATGCCCACCATGGTGCACCTTGATGCCCACCTTGGTGCCTCTTGGTGCCCATCATGGTGCCTCTTCATGCCCACCCTGGTGCCTACCTGGTGCGTTTTTATGCACCCTGGTGCCCTCCTGGTGCGTTTTTATGCACCCTGGTGCCCTCCTGGTGCGTTTTTATGCACCCTGGTGCCCTCCTGGTGCGTTTTTATGCACCCTGGTGCCCTCCTGGTGCGTTTTTATGCACCCTGGTGCCTCCGTGGTGCGTTTTTATGCACCATGGTGCCCTCCTGGTGCGTTTTTCGCACCCTGGTGCCCTCTTGGTGCGTTTTTATGCACCATGGTGCCCTCTTGGTGCGTTTTTATGCACCATGGTGCCCTCTTGGTGCGTTTTTATGCACCCTGGTGCCCTCCTGGTGCGTTTTTATGCACCCTGGTGCCTACTTGGTGCGTTTTTATGCACCCTGGTGCCCTCCTGGTGCGTTTTTATGCACCATGGTGCCCTCCTGGTGCGTTTTTATGCACCATGGTGCCCTCCTGGTGCGTTTTTATGCACCCTGGTGCGTTTTTATGCACCCTGGTGCCCTCCTGGTGCGTTTTTATGCACCCTGGTGCCTACTTGGTGCGTTTTTATGCACCCTGGTGCCCTCCTGGTGCGTTTTTATGCACCCTGGTGCCCTCCTGGTGCGTTTTTATGCACCCTGGTGCCTCCGTGGTGCGTTTTTATGCACCCTGGTGCCCTCCTGGTGCGTTTTTATGCACCCTGGTGCCTCCGTGGTGCGTTTTTATGCACCATGGTGCCCTCCTGGTGCGTTTTTATGCACCCTGGTGCCCTCCTGGTGCGTTTTTATGCACCCTGGTGCCTCCGTGGTGCGTTTTTATGCACCATGGTGCCCTCCTGGTGCGTTTTTCGCACCCTGGTGCCCTCTTGGTGCGTTTTTATGCACCATGGTGCCCTCTTGGTGCGTTTTTATGCACCATGGTGCCCTCTTGGTGCGTTTTTATGCACCCTGGTGCCCTCCTGGTGCGTTTTTATGCACCCTGGTGCCTACTTGGTGCGTTTTTATGCACCCTGGTGCCCTCCTGGTGCGTTTTTATGCACCATGGTGCCCTCCTGGTGCGTTTTTATGCACCCTGGTGCCTACTTGGTGCGTTTTTATGCACCATGGTGCCCTCTTGGTGCGTTTTTCGCACCCTGGTGCCCTCCTGGTGCGTTTTTATGCACCCTGGTGCCCTCCTGGTGCGTTTTTATGCACCCTGGTGCCCTCCTGGTGCGTTTTTATGCACCCTGGTGCCCTCCTGGTGCGTTTTTATGCACCCTGGTGCCTCCGTGGTGCGTTTTTATGCACCATGGTGCCCTCCTGGTGCGTTTTTCGCACCCTGGTGCCCTCTTGGTGCGTTTTTATGCACCATGGTGCCCTCTTGGTGCGTTTTTATGCACCATGGTGCCCTCTTGGTGCGTTTTTATGCACCCTGGTGCCCTCCTGGTGCGTTTTTATGCACCCTGGTGCCTACTTGGTGCGTTTTTATGCACCCTGGTGCCCTCCTGGTGCGTTTTTATGCACCATGGTGCCCTCCTGGTGCGTTTTTATGCACCATGGTGCCCTCCTGGTGCGTTTTTATGCACCCTGGTGCGTTTTTATGCACCCTGGTGCCCTCCTGGTGCGTTTTTATGCACCCTGGTGCCTACTTGGTGCGTTTTTATGCACCCTGGTGCCCTCCTGGTGCGTTTTTATGCACCCTGGTGCCCTCCTGGTGCGTTTTTATGCACCCTGGTGCCTCCGTGGTGCGTTTTTATGCACCCTGGTGCCCTCCTGGTGCGTTTTTATGCACCCTGGTGCCTCCGTGGTGCGTTTTTATGCACCATGGTGCCCTCCTGGTGCGTTTTTATGCACCCTGGTGCCCTCCTGGTGCGTTTTTATGCACCCTGGTGCCTCCGTGGTGCGTTTTTATGCACCATGGTGCCCTCCTGGTGCGTTTTTCGCACCCTGGTGCCCTCTTGGTGCGTTTTTATGCACCATGGTGCCCTCTTGGTGCGTTTTTATGCACCATGGTGCCCTCTTGGTGCGTTTTTATGCACCCTGGTGCCCTCCTGGTGCGTTTTTATGCACCCTGGTGCCTACTTGGTGCGTTTTTATGCACCCTGGTGCCCTCCTGGTGCGTTTTTATGCACCATGGTGCCCTCCTGGTGCGTTTTTATGCACCCTGGTGCCTACTTGGTGCGTTTTTATGCACCATGGTGCCCTCTTGGTGCGTTTTTCGCACCCTGGTGCCCTCCTGGTGCGTTTTTATGCACCCTGGTGCCCTCCTGGTGCGTTTTTATGCACCCTGGTGCCCTCCTGGTGCGTTTTTATGCACCATGGTGCCCTCCTGGTGCGTTTTTCGCACCCTGGTGCCCTCCTGGTGCGTTTTTATGCACCCTGGTGCCCTCCTGGTGCGTTTTTATGCACCCTGGTGCCCTCCTGGTGCGTTTTTATGCACCATGGTGCCCTCCTGGTGCGTTTTTCGCACCCTGGTGCCCTCCTGGTGCGTTTTTATGCACCCTGGTGCCCTCCTGGTGCGTTTTTATGCACCCTGGTGCCCTCCTGGTGCGTTTTTATGCACCCTGGTGCCTACTTGGTGCGTTTTTATGCACCATGGTGCCCTCCTGGTGCGTTTTTCGCACCCTGGTGCCCTCCTGGTGCGTTTTTATGCACCCTGGTGCCCTCCTGGTGCGTTTTTATGCACCCTGGTGCCTACTTGGTGCGTTTTTATGCACCATGGTGCCCTCCTGGTGCGTTTTTCGCACCCTGGTGCCCTCCTGGTGCGTTTTTATGCACCCTGGTGCCCTCCTGGTGCGTTTTTATGCACCCTGGTGCCTACTTGGTGCGTTTTTATGCACCATGGTGCCCTCCTGGTGCGTTTTTATGCACCATGGTGCCCTCCTGGTGCGTTTTTATGCACCCTGGTGCGTTTTTATGCACCCTGGTGCCCTCCTGGTGCGTTTTTATGCACCCTGGTGCCCTCCTGGTGCGTTTTTATGCACCCTGGTGCCCTCCTGGTGCGTTTTTATGCACCCTGGTGCCTCCGTGGTGCGTTTTTATGCACCCTGGTGCCCTCCTGGTGCGTTTTTATGCACCCTGGTGCCTCCGTGGTGCGTTTTTATGCACCATGGTGCCCTCCTGGTGCGTTTTTATGCACCCTGGTGCCCTCCTGGTGCGTTTTTATGCACCCTGGTGCCTCCGTGGTGCGTTTTTATGCACCATGGTGCCCTCCTGGTGCGTTTTTCGCACCCTGGTGCCCTCTTGGTGCGTTTTTATGCACCCTGGTGCCCTCCTGGTGCGTTTTTATGCACCCTGGTGCCTACTTGGTGCGTTTTTATGCACCCTGGTGCCCTCCTGGTGCGTTTTTATGCACCATGGTGCCCTCCTGGTGCGTTTTTATGCACCCTGGTGCCTACTTGGTGCGTTTTTATGCACCATGGTGCCCTCTTGGTGCGTTTTTCGCACCCTGGTGCCCTCCTGGTGCGTTTTTATGCACCCTGGTGCCCTCCTGGTGCGTTTTTATGCACCCTGGTGCCCTCCTGGTGCGTTTTTATGCACCATGGTGCCCTCCTGGTGCGTTTTTCGCACCCTGGTGCCCTCCTGGTGCGTTTTTATGCACCCTGGTGCCCTCCTGGTGCGTTTTTATGCACCCTGGTGCCCTCCTGGTGCGTTTTTATGCACCATGGTGCCCTCCTGGTGCGTTTTTCGCACCCTGGTGCCCTCCTGGTGCGTTTTTATGCACCCTGGTGCCCTCCTGGTGCGTTTTTATGCACCCTGGTGCCCTCCTGGTGCGTTTTTATGCACCCTGGTGCCTCCGTGGTGCGTTTTTATGCACCATGGTGCCCTCCTGGTGCGTTTTTATGCACCCTGGTGCCCTCCTGGTGCGTTTTTATGCACCCTGGTGCCTCCGTGGTGCGTTTTTATGCACCATGGTGCCCTCCTGGTGCGTTTTTCGCACCCTGGTGCCCTCTTGGTGCGTTTTTATGCACCATGGTGCCCTCATGGTGCGTTTTTATGCACCATGGTGCCCTCTTGGTGCGTTTTTATGCACCCTGGTGCCCTCCTGGTGCGTTTTTATGCACCCTGGTGCCTACTTGGTGCGTTTTTATGCACCCTGGTGCCCTCCTGGTGCGTTTTTATGCACCATGGTGCCCTCCTGGTGCGTTTTTATGCACCCTGGTGCCTACTTGGTGCGTTTTTATGCACCATGGTGCCCTCTTGGTGCGTTTTTCGCACCCTGGTGCCCTCCTGGTGCGTTTTTATGCACCCTGGTGCCCTCCTGGTGCGTTTTTATGCACCCTGGTGCCCTCCTGGTGCGTTTTTATGCACCATGGTGCCCTCCTGGTGCGTTTTTCGCACCCTGGTGCCCTCCTGGTGCGTTTTTATGCACCCTGGTGCCCTCCTGGTGCGTTTTTATGCACCCTGGTGCCCTCCTGGTGCGTTTTTATGCACCCTGGTGCCCTCCTGGTGCGTTTTTATGCACCATGGTGCCCTCCTGGTGCGTTTTTCGCACCCTGGTGCCCTCCTGGTGCGTTTTTATGCACCATGGTGCCCTCCTGGTGCGTTTTTATGCACCATGGTGCCCTCCTGGTGCGTTTTTCGCACCCTGGTGCCCTCTTGGTGCGTTTTTATGCACCATGGTGCCCTCTTGGTGCGTTTTTATGCACCATGGTGCCCTCTTGGTGCGTTTTTATGCACCCTGGTGCCCTCCTGGTGCGTTTTTATGCACCCTGGTGCCTACTTGGTGCGTTTTTATGCACCCTGGTGCCCTCCTGGTGCGTTTTTATGCACCATGGTGCCCTCCTGGTGCGTTTTTATGCACCCTGGTGCCTACTTGGTGCGTTTTTATGCACCATGGTGCCCTCTTGGTGCGTTTTTCGCACCCTGGTGCCCTCCTGGTGCGTTTTTATGCACCCTGGTGCCCTCCTGGTGCGTTTTTATGCACCCTGGTGCCCTCCTGGTGCGTTTTTATGCACCATGGTGCCCTCCTGGTGCGTTTTTCGCACCCTGGTGCCCTCCTGGTGCGTTTTTATGCACCCTGGTGCCCTCCTGGTGCGTTTTTATGCACCCTGGTGCCCTCCTGGTGCGTTTTTATGCACCATGGTGCCCTCCTGGTGCGTTTTTCGCACCCTGGTGCCCTCCTGGTGCGTTTTTATGCACCCTGGTGCCCTCCTGGTGCGTTTTTATGCACCCTGGTGCCCTCCTGGTGCGTTTTTATGCACCCTGGTGCCTCCGTGGTGCGTTTTTATGCACCATGGTGCCCTCCTGGTGCGTTTTTATGCACCCTGGTGCCCTCCTGGTGCGTTTTTATGCACCCTGGTGCCTCCGTGGTGCGTTTTTATGCACCATGGTGCCCTCCTGGTGCGTTTTTCGCACCCTGGTGCCCTCTTGGTGCGTTTTTATGCACCATGGTGCCCTCTTGGTGCGTTTTTATGCACCATGGTGCCCTCTTGGTGCGTTTTTATGCACCCTGGTGCCCTCCTGGTGC
>NW_020874291.1:9402379-9407379 GCF_003935025.1 Abrus precatorius | reverse complement strand
CCTTGGTGCCTCTTGATGCCCACCTTGGTGCCTCTTGATACCCACCTTGGTGCCTCTTGATGCCCACCTTGGTGCCTCTTGATACCCACCTTGGTGCCTCTTGGTGCCCACCTTGGTGCCTCTTGCTACCCACCATGGTGCCTCTTGGTGCCCACCATGGTGCCTCTTGGTGCCCACCATGGTGCCTCTTGGTGCCCACCATGGTGCACCTTGATGCACACCTTGGTGCCTCTTGGTGCCCACCTTGGTGCCTCTTGATACCCACCTTGGTGCCTCTTGGTGCCCACCATGGTGCCTCTTGGTGCCCACCATGGTGCCTCTTGGTGCCCACCATGGTGCACCTTCATGCACACCTTGGTGCCTCTTGATGCCCACCTTGGTCCCTCTTGATACCCACCATGGTGCACCTTGGTGCCTCTTGGTGCCCACCTTGGTGCCTCTTGATGCCCACCATGGTGCACCTTGATGCCCACCTTGGTGCCTCTTGGTGCCCATCATGGTGCCTCTTCATGCCCACCCTGGTGCCTACCTGGTGCGTTTTTATGCACCCTGGTGCCCTCCTGGTGCGTTTTTATGCACCCTGGTGCCCTCCTGGTGCGTTTTTATGCACCCTGGTGCCCTCCTGGTGCGTTTTTATGCACCCTGGTGCCCTCCTGGTGCGTTTTTATGCACCCTGGTGCCTCCGTGGTGCGTTTTTATGCACCATGGTGCCCTCCTGGTGCGTTTTTCGCACCCTGGTGCCCTCTTGGTGCGTTTTTATGCACCATGGTGCCCTCTTGGTGCGTTTTTATGCACCATGGTGCCCTCTTGGTGCGTTTTTATGCACCCTGGTGCCCTCCTGGTGCGTTTTTATGCACCCTGGTGCCTACTTGGTGCGTTTTTATGCACCCTGGTGCCCTCCTGGTGCGTTTTTATGCACCATGGTGCCCTCCTGGTGCGTTTTTATGCACCATGGTGCCCTCCTGGTGCGTTTTTATGCACCCTGGTGCGTTTTTATGCACCCTGGTGCCCTCCTGGTGCGTTTTTATGCACCCTGGTGCCTACTTGGTGCGTTTTTATGCACCCTGGTGCCCTCCTGGTGCGTTTTTATGCACCCTGGTGCCCTCCTGGTGCGTTTTTATGCACCCTGGTGCCTCCGTGGTGCGTTTTTATGCACCCTGGTGCCCTCCTGGTGCGTTTTTATGCACCCTGGTGCCTCCGTGGTGCGTTTTTATGCACCATGGTGCCCTCCTGGTGCGTTTTTATGCACCCTGGTGCCCTCCTGGTGCGTTTTTATGCACCCTGGTGCCTCCGTGGTGCGTTTTTATGCACCATGGTGCCCTCCTGGTGCGTTTTTCGCACCCTGGTGCCCTCTTGGTGCGTTTTTATGCACCATGGTGCCCTCTTGGTGCGTTTTTATGCACCATGGTGCCCTCTTGGTGCGTTTTTATGCACCCTGGTGCCCTCCTGGTGCGTTTTTATGCACCCTGGTGCCTACTTGGTGCGTTTTTATGCACCCTGGTGCCCTCCTGGTGCGTTTTTATGCACCATGGTGCCCTCCTGGTGCGTTTTTATGCACCCTGGTGCCTACTTGGTGCGTTTTTATGCACCATGGTGCCCTCTTGGTGCGTTTTTCGCACCCTGGTGCCCTCCTGGTGCGTTTTTATGCACCCTGGTGCCCTCCTGGTGCGTTTTTATGCACCCTGGTGCCCTCCTGGTGCGTTTTTATGCACCCTGGTGCCCTCCTGGTGCGTTTTTATGCACCCTGGTGCCTCCGTGGTGCGTTTTTATGCACCATGGTGCCCTCCTGGTGCGTTTTTCGCACCCTGGTGCCCTCTTGGTGCGTTTTTATGCACCATGGTGCCCTCTTGGTGCGTTTTTATGCACCATGGTGCCCTCTTGGTGCGTTTTTATGCACCCTGGTGCCCTCCTGGTGCGTTTTTATGCACCCTGGTGCCTACTTGGTGCGTTTTTATGCACCCTGGTGCCCTCCTGGTGCGTTTTTATGCACCATGGTGCCCTCCTGGTGCGTTTTTATGCACCATGGTGCCCTCCTGGTGCGTTTTTATGCACCCTGGTGCGTTTTTATGCACCCTGGTGCCCTCCTGGTGCGTTTTTATGCACCCTGGTGCCTACTTGGTGCGTTTTTATGCACCCTGGTGCCCTCCTGGTGCGTTTTTATGCACCCTGGTGCCCTCCTGGTGCGTTTTTATGCACCCTGGTGCCTCCGTGGTGCGTTTTTATGCACCCTGGTGCCCTCCTGGTGCGTTTTTATGCACCCTGGTGCCTCCGTGGTGCGTTTTTATGCACCATGGTGCCCTCCTGGTGCGTTTTTATGCACCCTGGTGCCCTCCTGGTGCGTTTTTATGCACCCTGGTGCCTCCGTGGTGCGTTTTTATGCACCATGGTGCCCTCCTGGTGCGTTTTTCGCACCCTGGTGCCCTCTTGGTGCGTTTTTATGCACCATGGTGCCCTCTTGGTGCGTTTTTATGCACCATGGTGCCCTCTTGGTGCGTTTTTATGCACCCTGGTGCCCTCCTGGTGCGTTTTTATGCACCCTGGTGCCTACTTGGTGCGTTTTTATGCACCCTGGTGCCCTCCTGGTGCGTTTTTATGCACCATGGTGCCCTCCTGGTGCGTTTTTATGCACCCTGGTGCCTACTTGGTGCGTTTTTATGCACCATGGTGCCCTCTTGGTGCGTTTTTCGCACCCTGGTGCCCTCCTGGTGCGTTTTTATGCACCCTGGTGCCCTCCTGGTGCGTTTTTATGCACCCTGGTGCCCTCCTGGTGCGTTTTTATGCACCATGGTGCCCTCCTGGTGCGTTTTTCGCACCCTGGTGCCCTCCTGGTGCGTTTTTATGCACCCTGGTGCCCTCCTGGTGCGTTTTTATGCACCCTGGTGCCCTCCTGGTGCGTTTTTATGCACCATGGTGCCCTCCTGGTGCGTTTTTCGCACCCTGGTGCCCTCCTGGTGCGTTTTTATGCACCCTGGTGCCCTCCTGGTGCGTTTTTATGCACCCTGGTGCCCTCCTGGTGCGTTTTTATGCACCCTGGTGCCTACTTGGTGCGTTTTTATGCACCATGGTGCCCTCCTGGTGCGTTTTTCGCACCCTGGTGCCCTCCTGGTGCGTTTTTATGCACCCTGGTGCCCTCCTGGTGCGTTTTTATGCACCCTGGTGCCTACTTGGTGCGTTTTTATGCACCATGGTGCCCTCCTGGTGCGTTTTTCGCACCCTGGTGCCCTCCTGGTGCGTTTTTATGCACCCTGGTGCCCTCCTGGTGCGTTTTTATGCACCCTGGTGCCTACTTGGTGCGTTTTTATGCACCATGGTGCCCTCCTGGTGCGTTTTTATGCACCATGGTGCCCTCCTGGTGCGTTTTTATGCACCCTGGTGCGTTTTTATGCACCCTGGTGCCCTCCTGGTGCGTTTTTATGCACCCTGGTGCCCTCCTGGTGCGTTTTTATGCACCCTGGTGCCCTCCTGGTGCGTTTTTATGCACCCTGGTGCCTCCGTGGTGCGTTTTTATGCACCCTGGTGCCCTCCTGGTGCGTTTTTATGCACCCTGGTGCCTCCGTGGTGCGTTTTTATGCACCATGGTGCCCTCCTGGTGCGTTTTTATGCACCCTGGTGCCCTCCTGGTGCGTTTTTATGCACCCTGGTGCCTCCGTGGTGCGTTTTTATGCACCATGGTGCCCTCCTGGTGCGTTTTTCGCACCCTGGTGCCCTCTTGGTGCGTTTTTATGCACCCTGGTGCCCTCCTGGTGCGTTTTTATGCACCCTGGTGCCTACTTGGTGCGTTTTTATGCACCCTGGTGCCCTCCTGGTGCGTTTTTATGCACCATGGTGCCCTCCTGGTGCGTTTTTATGCACCCTGGTGCCTACTTGGTGCGTTTTTATGCACCATGGTGCCCTCTTGGTGCGTTTTTCGCACCCTGGTGCCCTCCTGGTGCGTTTTTATGCACCCTGGTGCCCTCCTGGTGCGTTTTTATGCACCCTGGTGCCCTCCTGGTGCGTTTTTATGCACCATGGTGCCCTCCTGGTGCGTTTTTCGCACCCTGGTGCCCTCCTGGTGCGTTTTTATGCACCCTGGTGCCCTCCTGGTGCGTTTTTATGCACCCTGGTGCCCTCCTGGTGCGTTTTTATGCACCATGGTGCCCTCCTGGTGCGTTTTTCGCACCCTGGTGCCCTCCTGGTGCGTTTTTATGCACCCTGGTGCCCTCCTGGTGCGTTTTTATGCACCCTGGTGCCCTCCTGGTGCGTTTTTATGCACCCTGGTGCCTCCGTGGTGCGTTTTTATGCACCATGGTGCCCTCCTGGTGCGTTTTTATGCACCCTGGTGCCCTCCTGGTGCGTTTTTATGCACCCTGGTGCCTCCGTGGTGCGTTTTTATGCACCATGGTGCCCTCCTGGTGCGTTTTTCGCACCCTGGTGCCCTCTTGGTGCGTTTTTATGCACCATGGTGCCCTCATGGTGCGTTTTTATGCACCATGGTGCCCTCTTGGTGCGTTTTTATGCACCCTGGTGCCCTCCTGGTGCGTTTTTATGCACCCTGGTGCCTACTTGGTGCGTTTTTATGCACCCTGGTGCCCTCCTGGTGCGTTTTTATGCACCATGGTGCCCTCCTGGTGCGTTTTTATGCACCCTGGTGCCTACTTGGTGCGTTTTTATGCACCATGGTGCCCTCTTGGTGCGTTTTTCGCACCCTGGTGCCCTCCTGGTGCGTTTTTATGCACCCTGGTGCCCTCCTGGTGCGTTTTTATGCACCCTGGTGCCCTCCTGGTGCGTTTTTATGCACCATGGTGCCCTCCTGGTGCGTTTTTCGCACCCTGGTGCCCTCCTGGTGCGTTTTTATGCACCCTGGTGCCCTCCTGGTGCGTTTTTATGCACCCTGGTGCCCTCCTGGTGCGTTTTTATGCACCCTGGTGCCCTCCTGGTGCGTTTTTATGCACCATGGTGCCCTCCTGGTGCGTTTTTCGCACCCTGGTGCCCTCCTGGTGCGTTTTTATGCACCATGGTGC
>NW_020874291.1:9387379-9392379 GCF_003935025.1 Abrus precatorius | reverse complement strand
TGCCTCTTGATGCCCACCATGGTGCACCTTGATGCACACCTTGGTGCCTCTTGGTGCCCACCTTGGTGCCTCTTGGTGCCTCTTGGTGCCCACCTTGGTGCCTCTTGATGCCCACCATGGTGCACCTTGATGCACACCTTGGTGCCTCTTGGTGCCTCTTGGTGCCCACCTTGGTGCCTCTTGATGCCCACCATGGTGCACCTTGATGCACACCTTGGTGCCTCTTGATGCCCACCTTGGTGCCTCTTGATACCCACCTTGGTGCCTCTTGATGCCCACCTTGGTGCCTCTTGATACCCACCTTGGTGCCTCTTGGTGCCCACCTTGGTGCCTCTTGCTACCCACCATGGTGCCTCTTGGTGCCCACCATGGTGCCTCTTGGTGCCCACCATGGTGCCTCTTGGTGCCCACCATGGTGCACCTTGATGCACACCTTGGTGCCTCTTGGTGCCCACCTTGGTGCCTCTTGCTACCCACCATGGTGCCTCTTGGTGCCCACCATGGTGCCTCTTGGTGCCCACCATGGTGCCTCTTGGTGCCCACCATGGTGCACCTTGATGCACACCTTGGTGCCTCTTGATGCCCACCTTGGTGCCTCTTGATACCCACCTTGGTGCCTCTTGGTGCCCACCATGGTGCCTCTTGGTGCCCACCATGGTGCCTCTTGGTGCCCACCATGGTGCACCTTCATGCACACCTTGGTGCCTCTTGATGCCCACCTTGGTCCCTCTTGATACCCACCATGGTGCACCTTGATGCACACCTTGGTGCCTCTTGGTGCCCACCTTGGTGCCTCTTGGTGCCTCTTGGTGCCCACCTTGGTGCCTCTTGATGCCCACCATGGTGCACCTTGATGCACACCTTGGTGCCTCTTGGTGCCTCTTGGTGCCCACCTTGGTGCCTCTTGATGCCCACCATGGTGCACCTTGATGCACACCTTGGTGCCTCTTGATGCCCACCTTGGTGCCTCTTGATACCCACCTTGGTGCCTCTTGATGCCCACCTTGGTGCCTCTTGATACCCACCTTGGTGCCTCTTGGTGCCCACCTTGGTGCCTCTTGCTACCCACCATGGTGCCTCTTGGTGCCCACCATGGTGCCTCTTGGTGCCCACCATGGTGCCTCTTGGTGCCCACCATGGTGCACCTTGATGCACACCTTGGTGCCTCTTGGTGCCCACCTTGGTGCCTCTTGATACCCACCTTGGTGCCTCTTGGTGCCCACCATGGTGCCTCTTGGTGCCCACCATGGTGCCTCTTGGTGCCCACCATGGTGCACCTTCATGCACACCTTGGTGCCTCTTGATGCCCACCTTGGTCCCTCTTGATACCCACCATGGTGCACCTTGGTGCCTCTTGGTGCCCACCTTGGTGCCTCTTGATGCCCACCATGGTGCACCTTGATGCCCACCTTGGTGCCTCTTGGTGCCCATCATGGTGCCTCTTCATGCCCACCCTGGTGCCTACCTGGTGCGTTTTTATGCACCCTGGTGCCCTCCTGGTGCGTTTTTATGCACCCTGGTGCCCTCCTGGTGCGTTTTTATGCACCCTGGTGCCCTCCTGGTGCGTTTTTATGCACCCTGGTGCCCTCCTGGTGCGTTTTTATGCACCCTGGTGCCTCCGTGGTGCGTTTTTATGCACCATGGTGCCCTCCTGGTGCGTTTTTCGCACCCTGGTGCCCTCTTGGTGCGTTTTTATGCACCATGGTGCCCTCTTGGTGCGTTTTTATGCACCATGGTGCCCTCTTGGTGCGTTTTTATGCACCCTGGTGCCCTCCTGGTGCGTTTTTATGCACCCTGGTGCCTACTTGGTGCGTTTTTATGCACCCTGGTGCCCTCCTGGTGCGTTTTTATGCACCATGGTGCCCTCCTGGTGCGTTTTTATGCACCATGGTGCCCTCCTGGTGCGTTTTTATGCACCCTGGTGCGTTTTTATGCACCCTGGTGCCCTCCTGGTGCGTTTTTATGCACCCTGGTGCCTACTTGGTGCGTTTTTATGCACCCTGGTGCCCTCCTGGTGCGTTTTTATGCACCCTGGTGCCCTCCTGGTGCGTTTTTATGCACCCTGGTGCCTCCGTGGTGCGTTTTTATGCACCCTGGTGCCCTCCTGGTGCGTTTTTATGCACCCTGGTGCCTCCGTGGTGCGTTTTTATGCACCATGGTGCCCTCCTGGTGCGTTTTTATGCACCCTGGTGCCCTCCTGGTGCGTTTTTATGCACCCTGGTGCCTCCGTGGTGCGTTTTTATGCACCATGGTGCCCTCCTGGTGCGTTTTTCGCACCCTGGTGCCCTCTTGGTGCGTTTTTATGCACCATGGTGCCCTCTTGGTGCGTTTTTATGCACCATGGTGCCCTCTTGGTGCGTTTTTATGCACCCTGGTGCCCTCCTGGTGCGTTTTTATGCACCCTGGTGCCTACTTGGTGCGTTTTTATGCACCCTGGTGCCCTCCTGGTGCGTTTTTATGCACCATGGTGCCCTCCTGGTGCGTTTTTATGCACCCTGGTGCCTACTTGGTGCGTTTTTATGCACCATGGTGCCCTCTTGGTGCGTTTTTCGCACCCTGGTGCCCTCCTGGTGCGTTTTTATGCACCCTGGTGCCCTCCTGGTGCGTTTTTATGCACCCTGGTGCCCTCCTGGTGCGTTTTTATGCACCCTGGTGCCCTCCTGGTGCGTTTTTATGCACCCTGGTGCCTCCGTGGTGCGTTTTTATGCACCATGGTGCCCTCCTGGTGCGTTTTTCGCACCCTGGTGCCCTCTTGGTGCGTTTTTATGCACCATGGTGCCCTCTTGGTGCGTTTTTATGCACCATGGTGCCCTCTTGGTGCGTTTTTATGCACCCTGGTGCCCTCCTGGTGCGTTTTTATGCACCCTGGTGCCTACTTGGTGCGTTTTTATGCACCCTGGTGCCCTCCTGGTGCGTTTTTATGCACCATGGTGCCCTCCTGGTGCGTTTTTATGCACCATGGTGCCCTCCTGGTGCGTTTTTATGCACCCTGGTGCGTTTTTATGCACCCTGGTGCCCTCCTGGTGCGTTTTTATGCACCCTGGTGCCTACTTGGTGCGTTTTTATGCACCCTGGTGCCCTCCTGGTGCGTTTTTATGCACCCTGGTGCCCTCCTGGTGCGTTTTTATGCACCCTGGTGCCTCCGTGGTGCGTTTTTATGCACCCTGGTGCCCTCCTGGTGCGTTTTTATGCACCCTGGTGCCTCCGTGGTGCGTTTTTATGCACCATGGTGCCCTCCTGGTGCGTTTTTATGCACCCTGGTGCCCTCCTGGTGCGTTTTTATGCACCCTGGTGCCTCCGTGGTGCGTTTTTATGCACCATGGTGCCCTCCTGGTGCGTTTTTCGCACCCTGGTGCCCTCTTGGTGCGTTTTTATGCACCATGGTGCCCTCTTGGTGCGTTTTTATGCACCATGGTGCCCTCTTGGTGCGTTTTTATGCACCCTGGTGCCCTCCTGGTGCGTTTTTATGCACCCTGGTGCCTACTTGGTGCGTTTTTATGCACCCTGGTGCCCTCCTGGTGCGTTTTTATGCACCATGGTGCCCTCCTGGTGCGTTTTTATGCACCCTGGTGCCTACTTGGTGCGTTTTTATGCACCATGGTGCCCTCTTGGTGCGTTTTTCGCACCCTGGTGCCCTCCTGGTGCGTTTTTATGCACCCTGGTGCCCTCCTGGTGCGTTTTTATGCACCCTGGTGCCCTCCTGGTGCGTTTTTATGCACCATGGTGCCCTCCTGGTGCGTTTTTCGCACCCTGGTGCCCTCCTGGTGCGTTTTTATGCACCCTGGTGCCCTCCTGGTGCGTTTTTATGCACCCTGGTGCCCTCCTGGTGCGTTTTTATGCACCATGGTGCCCTCCTGGTGCGTTTTTCGCACCCTGGTGCCCTCCTGGTGCGTTTTTATGCACCCTGGTGCCCTCCTGGTGCGTTTTTATGCACCCTGGTGCCCTCCTGGTGCGTTTTTATGCACCCTGGTGCCTACTTGGTGCGTTTTTATGCACCATGGTGCCCTCCTGGTGCGTTTTTCGCACCCTGGTGCCCTCCTGGTGCGTTTTTATGCACCCTGGTGCCCTCCTGGTGCGTTTTTATGCACCCTGGTGCCTACTTGGTGCGTTTTTATGCACCATGGTGCCCTCCTGGTGCGTTTTTCGCACCCTGGTGCCCTCCTGGTGCGTTTTTATGCACCCTGGTGCCCTCCTGGTGCGTTTTTATGCACCCTGGTGCCTACTTGGTGCGTTTTTATGCACCATGGTGCCCTCCTGGTGCGTTTTTATGCACCATGGTGCCCTCCTGGTGCGTTTTTATGCACCCTGGTGCGTTTTTATGCACCCTGGTGCCCTCCTGGTGCGTTTTTATGCACCCTGGTGCCCTCCTGGTGCGTTTTTATGCACCCTGGTGCCCTCCTGGTGCGTTTTTATGCACCCTGGTGCCTCCGTGGTGCGTTTTTATGCACCCTGGTGCCCTCCTGGTGCGTTTTTATGCACCCTGGTGCCTCCGTGGTGCGTTTTTATGCACCATGGTGCCCTCCTGGTGCGTTTTTATGCACCCTGGTGCCCTCCTGGTGCGTTTTTATGCACCCTGGTGCCTCCGTGGTGCGTTTTTATGCACCATGGTGCCCTCCTGGTGCGTTTTTCGCACCCTGGTGCCCTCTTGGTGCGTTTTTATGCACCCTGGTGCCCTCCTGGTGCGTTTTTATGCACCCTGGTGCCTACTTGGTGCGTTTTTATGCACCCTGGTGCCCTCCTGGTGCGTTTTTATGCACCATGGTGCCCTCCTGGTGCGTTTTTATGCACCCTGGTGCCTACTTGGTGCGTTTTTATGCACCATGGTGCCCTCTTGGTGCGTTTTTCGCACCCTGGTGCCCTCCTGGTGCGTTTTTATGCACCCTGGTGCCCTCCTGGTGCGTTTTTATGCACCCTGGTGCCCTCCTGGTGCGTTTTTATGCACCATGGTGCCCTCCTGGTGCGTTTTTCGCACCCTGGTGCCCTCCTGGTGCGTTTTTATG
>NW_020874291.1:9375565-9379869 GCF_003935025.1 Abrus precatorius | reverse complement strand
GAAATTTCAAAGATTGCCCAGGCCTGGGCCTCTTGATGTCCCCACCATGTGACACTGAGACACCTTTGCCTCTTGGTGCCTCTTGGTGCCCACCTTGGTGCCTCTTGATGCCCACCATGGTGCACCTTGATGCACACCTTGGTGCCTCTTGATGCCCACCTTGGTGCCTCTTGATACCCACCTTGGTGCCTCTTGATGCCCACCTTGGTGCCTCTTGATACCCACCTTGGTGCCTCTTGGTGCCCACCTTGGTGCCTCTTGCTACCCACCATGGTGCCTCTTGGTGCCCACCATGGTGCCTCTTGGTGCCCACCATGGTGCCTCTTGGTGCCCACCATGGTGCACCTTGATGCACACCTTGGTGCCTCTTGGTGCCCACCTTGGTGCCTCTTGATACCCACCTTGGTGCCTCTTGGTGCCCACCATGGTGCCTCTTGGTGCCCACCATGGTGCCTCTTGGTGCCCACCATGGTGCACCTTCATGCACACCTTGGTGCCTCTTGATGCCCACCTTGGTCCCTCTTGATACCCACCATGGTGCACCTTGGTGCCTCTTGGTGCCCACCTTGGTGCCTCTTGATGCCCACCATGGTGCACCTTGATGCCCACCTTGGTGCCTCTTGGTGCCCATCATGGTGCCTCTTCATGCCCACCCTGGTGCCTACCTGGTGCGTTTTTATGCACCCTGGTGCCCTCCTGGTGCGTTTTTATGCACCCTGGTGCCCTCCTGGTGCGTTTTTATGCACCCTGGTGCCCTCCTGGTGCGTTTTTATGCACCCTGGTGCCCTCCTGGTGCGTTTTTATGCACCCTGGTGCCTCCGTGGTGCGTTTTTATGCACCATGGTGCCCTCCTGGTGCGTTTTTCGCACCCTGGTGCCCTCTTGGTGCGTTTTTATGCACCATGGTGCCCTCTTGGTGCGTTTTTATGCACCATGGTGCCCTCTTGGTGCGTTTTTATGCACCCTGGTGCCCTCCTGGTGCGTTTTTATGCACCCTGGTGCCTACTTGGTGCGTTTTTATGCACCCTGGTGCCCTCCTGGTGCGTTTTTATGCACCATGGTGCCCTCCTGGTGCGTTTTTATGCACCATGGTGCCCTCCTGGTGCGTTTTTATGCACCCTGGTGCGTTTTTATGCACCCTGGTGCCCTCCTGGTGCGTTTTTATGCACCCTGGTGCCTACTTGGTGCGTTTTTATGCACCCTGGTGCCCTCCTGGTGCGTTTTTATGCACCCTGGTGCCCTCCTGGTGCGTTTTTATGCACCCTGGTGCCTCCGTGGTGCGTTTTTATGCACCCTGGTGCCCTCCTGGTGCGTTTTTATGCACCCTGGTGCCTCCGTGGTGCGTTTTTATGCACCATGGTGCCCTCCTGGTGCGTTTTTATGCACCCTGGTGCCCTCCTGGTGCGTTTTTATGCACCCTGGTGCCTCCGTGGTGCGTTTTTATGCACCATGGTGCCCTCCTGGTGCGTTTTTCGCACCCTGGTGCCCTCTTGGTGCGTTTTTATGCACCATGGTGCCCTCTTGGTGCGTTTTTATGCACCATGGTGCCCTCTTGGTGCGTTTTTATGCACCCTGGTGCCCTCCTGGTGCGTTTTTATGCACCCTGGTGCCTACTTGGTGCGTTTTTATGCACCCTGGTGCCCTCCTGGTGCGTTTTTATGCACCATGGTGCCCTCCTGGTGCGTTTTTATGCACCCTGGTGCCTACTTGGTGCGTTTTTATGCACCATGGTGCCCTCTTGGTGCGTTTTTCGCACCCTGGTGCCCTCCTGGTGCGTTTTTATGCACCCTGGTGCCCTCCTGGTGCGTTTTTATGCACCCTGGTGCCCTCCTGGTGCGTTTTTATGCACCCTGGTGCCCTCCTGGTGCGTTTTTATGCACCCTGGTGCCTCCGTGGTGCGTTTTTATGCACCATGGTGCCCTCCTGGTGCGTTTTTCGCACCCTGGTGCCCTCTTGGTGCGTTTTTATGCACCATGGTGCCCTCTTGGTGCGTTTTTATGCACCATGGTGCCCTCTTGGTGCGTTTTTATGCACCCTGGTGCCCTCCTGGTGCGTTTTTATGCACCCTGGTGCCTACTTGGTGCGTTTTTATGCACCCTGGTGCCCTCCTGGTGCGTTTTTATGCACCATGGTGCCCTCCTGGTGCGTTTTTATGCACCATGGTGCCCTCCTGGTGCGTTTTTATGCACCCTGGTGCGTTTTTATGCACCCTGGTGCCCTCCTGGTGCGTTTTTATGCACCCTGGTGCCTACTTGGTGCGTTTTTATGCACCCTGGTGCCCTCCTGGTGCGTTTTTATGCACCCTGGTGCCCTCCTGGTGCGTTTTTATGCACCCTGGTGCCTCCGTGGTGCGTTTTTATGCACCCTGGTGCCCTCCTGGTGCGTTTTTATGCACCCTGGTGCCTCCGTGGTGCGTTTTTATGCACCATGGTGCCCTCCTGGTGCGTTTTTATGCACCCTGGTGCCCTCCTGGTGCGTTTTTATGCACCCTGGTGCCTCCGTGGTGCGTTTTTATGCACCATGGTGCCCTCCTGGTGCGTTTTTCGCACCCTGGTGCCCTCTTGGTGCGTTTTTATGCACCATGGTGCCCTCTTGGTGCGTTTTTATGCACCATGGTGCCCTCTTGGTGCGTTTTTATGCACCCTGGTGCCCTCCTGGTGCGTTTTTATGCACCCTGGTGCCTACTTGGTGCGTTTTTATGCACCCTGGTGCCCTCCTGGTGCGTTTTTATGCACCATGGTGCCCTCCTGGTGCGTTTTTATGCACCCTGGTGCCTACTTGGTGCGTTTTTATGCACCATGGTGCCCTCTTGGTGCGTTTTTCGCACCCTGGTGCCCTCCTGGTGCGTTTTTATGCACCCTGGTGCCCTCCTGGTGCGTTTTTATGCACCCTGGTGCCCTCCTGGTGCGTTTTTATGCACCATGGTGCCCTCCTGGTGCGTTTTTCGCACCCTGGTGCCCTCCTGGTGCGTTTTTATGCACCCTGGTGCCCTCCTGGTGCGTTTTTATGCACCCTGGTGCCCTCCTGGTGCGTTTTTATGCACCATGGTGCCCTCCTGGTGCGTTTTTCGCACCCTGGTGCCCTCCTGGTGCGTTTTTATGCACCCTGGTGCCCTCCTGGTGCGTTTTTATGCACCCTGGTGCCCTCCTGGTGCGTTTTTATGCACCCTGGTGCCTACTTGGTGCGTTTTTATGCACCATGGTGCCCTCCTGGTGCGTTTTTCGCACCCTGGTGCCCTCCTGGTGCGTTTTTATGCACCCTGGTGCCCTCCTGGTGCGTTTTTATGCACCCTGGTGCCTACTTGGTGCGTTTTTATGCACCATGGTGCCCTCCTGGTGCGTTTTTCGCACCCTGGTGCCCTCCTGGTGCGTTTTTATGCACCCTGGTGCCCTCCTGGTGCGTTTTTATGCACCCTGGTGCCTACTTGGTGCGTTTTTATGCACCATGGTGCCCTCCTGGTGCGTTTTTATGCACCATGGTGCCCTCCTGGTGCGTTTTTATGCACCCTGGTGCGTTTTTATGCACCCTGGTGCCCTCCTGGTGCGTTTTTATGCACCCTGGTGCCCTCCTGGTGCGTTTTTATGCACCCTGGTGCCCTCCTGGTGCGTTTTTATGCACCCTGGTGCCTCCGTGGTGCGTTTTTATGCACCCTGGTGCCCTCCTGGTGCGTTTTTATGCACCCTGGTGCCTCCGTGGTGCGTTTTTATGCACCATGGTGCCCTCCTGGTGCGTTTTTATGCACCCTGGTGCCCTCCTGGTGCGTTTTTATGCACCCTGGTGCCTCCGTGGTGCGTTTTTATGCACCATGGTGCCCTCCTGGTGCGTTTTTACGCACCCTGGTGCCCTCTTGGTGCGTTTTTATGCACCCTGGTGCCCTCCTGGTGCGTTTTTATGCACCCTGGTGCCTACTTGGTGCGTTTTTATGCACCCTGGTGCCCTCCTGGTGCGTTTTTATGCACCATGGTGCCCTCCTGGTGCGTTTTTATGCACCCTGGTGCCTACTTGGTGCGTTTTTATGCACCATGGTGCCCTCTTGGTGCGTTTTTCGCACCCTGGTGCCCTCCTGGTGCGTTTTTATGCACCCTGGTGCCCTCCTGGTGCGTTTTTATGCACCCTGGTGCCCTCCTGGTGCGTTTTTATGCACCATGGTGCCCTCCTGGTGCGTTTTTCGCACCCTGGTGCCCTCCTGGTGCGTTTTTATGCACCCTGGTGCCCTCCTGGTGCGTTTTTATGCACCCTGGTGCCCTCCTGGTGCGTTTTTATGCACCATGGTGCCCTCCTGGTGCGTTTTTCGCACCCTGGTGC
>NW_020874291.1:9358065-9365565 GCF_003935025.1 Abrus precatorius | reverse complement strand
AACGCTGGTTCACCGTTTTATAACTCTCCTCACACCTCAACAAGAACAAAGTCACCCGGGAGCACTTAAAATCGAGAGGGACAAAGGAAAATGCACCCAATAGACCCTGCCCATGCATCGTTGATGCAAGAATAAGCCACGCCACGATGCCCACAAATTTCCGAGGGACGCACCGAGACTCGGCCGAAGTCGGCCAACATTCGGTTTCTGGATAATTGACGAATCAATCAACCCAATGCCATGGAAAACCAAGCCACACAAGTGAGGGGAGACTTGCATGAGCATGGGGGAGGGGCCCCAAGGCAGCACCGCACCTCCCACTGTGGGCGTGGTTGGTGAGGTGCAGCCCCCCCCTATAATAGGTTATTATGCAAAAGCCAAAATTGTAGTAGTAGATACCTTTTTTCTGAGCAGACATAAGTCCATATCGGGACCTAGAGATCGAATTTTGACGTGATTTTTTGCAGGGAGGCTCACAAACACAATATATTCACGTCCACAAAGTTTTAGATTTTTTCTCCAAGGGATGAATTTTTAATGAATTTTTGAATCGGCAGATTATGAAAAACCGGGGAAAATAGAAAAAGGCACCTAGAGATCGAATTTTGACCTGATTTTTTGCAGGCATTCACACAAAATAACACCAAATGTGTCTGCAAAGTTTCGTTACATTTCCCCAAGGGAATGATTTATAATGAATTTTTCTCCGAATCATCGCACCATGGTGCACCTTGATGCCCACCTTGGTGCCTCTTGATACCCACCTTGGTGCTTCTTGATACCCACCTTGGTGCCTCTTGGTGCCTCTTGGTGCCTCTTGGTGCCCACCTTGGTGCCTCTTGATGCCCACCATGGTGCACCTTGATGCACACCTTGGTGCCTCTTGGTGCCCACCTTGGTGCCTCTTGGTGCCTCTTGGTGCCCACCTTGGTGCCTCTTGATGCCCACCATGGTGCACCTTGATGCACACCTTGGTGCCTCTTGGTGCCTCTTGGTGCCCACCTTGGTGCCTCTTGATGCCCACCATGGTGCACCTTGATGCACACCTTGGTGCCTCTTGATGCCCACCTTGGTGCCTCTTGATACCCACCTTGGTGCCTCTTGATGCCCACCTTGGTGCCTCTTGATACCCACCTTGGTGCCTCTTGGTGCCCACCTTGGTGCCTCTTGCTACCCACCATGGTGCCTCTTGGTGCCCACCATGGTGCCTCTTGGTGCCCACCATGGTGCCTCTTGGTGCCCACCATGGTGCACCTTGATGCACACCTTGGTGCCTCTTGGTGCCCACCTTGGTGCCTCTTGCTACCCACCATGGTGCCTCTTGGTGCCCACCATGGTGCCTCTTGGTGCCCACCATGGTGCCTCTTGGTGCCCACCATGGTGCACCTTGATGCACACCTTGGTGCCTCTTGATGCCCACCTTGGTGCCTCTTGATACCCACCTTGGTGCCTCTTGGTGCCCACCATGGTGCCTCTTGGTGCCCACCATGGTGCCTCTTGGTGCCCACCATGGTGCACCTTCATGCACACCTTGGTGCCTCTTGATGCCCACCTTGGTCCCTCTTGATACCCACCATGGTGCACCTTGATGCACACCTTGGTGCCTCTTGGTGCCCACCTTGGTGCCTCTTGGTGCCTCTTGGTGCCCACCTTGGTGCCTCTTGATGCCCACCATGGTGCACCTTGATGCACACCTTGGTGCCTCTTGGTGCCTCTTGGTGCCCACCTTGGTGCCTCTTGATGCCCACCATGGTGCACCTTGATGCACACCTTGGTGCCTCTTGATGCCCACCTTGGTGCCTCTTGATACCCACCTTGGTGCCTCTTGATGCCCACCTTGGTGCCTCTTGATACCCACCTTGGTGCCTCTTGGTGCCCACCTTGGTGCCTCTTGCTACCCACCATGGTGCCTCTTGGTGCCCACCATGGTGCCTCTTGGTGCCCACCATGGTGCCTCTTGGTGCCCACCATGGTGCACCTTGATGCACACCTTGGTGCCTCTTGGTGCCCACCTTGGTGCCTCTTGATACCCACCTTGGTGCCTCTTGGTGCCCACCATGGTGCCTCTTGGTGCCCACCATGGTGCCTCTTGGTGCCCACCATGGTGCACCTTCATGCACACCTTGGTGCCTCTTGATGCCCACCTTGGTCCCTCTTGATACCCACCATGGTGCACCTTGGTGCCTCTTGGTGCCCACCTTGGTGCCTCTTGATGCCCACCATGGTGCACCTTGATGCCCACCTTGGTGCCTCTTGGTGCCCATCATGGTGCCTCTTCATGCCCACCCTGGTGCCTACCTGGTGCGTTTTTATGCACCCTGGTGCCCTCCTGGTGCGTTTTTATGCACCCTGGTGCCCTCCTGGTGCGTTTTTATGCACCCTGGTGCCCTCCTGGTGCGTTTTTATGCACCCTGGTGCCCTCCTGGTGCGTTTTTATGCACCCTGGTGCCTCCGTGGTGCGTTTTTATGCACCATGGTGCCCTCCTGGTGCGTTTTTCGCACCCTGGTGCCCTCTTGGTGCGTTTTTATGCACCATGGTGCCCTCTTGGTGCGTTTTTATGCACCATGGTGCCCTCTTGGTGCGTTTTTATGCACCCTGGTGCCCTCCTGGTGCGTTTTTATGCACCCTGGTGCCTACTTGGTGCGTTTTTATGCACCCTGGTGCCCTCCTGGTGCGTTTTTATGCACCATGGTGCCCTCCTGGTGCGTTTTTATGCACCATGGTGCCCTCCTGGTGCGTTTTTATGCACCCTGGTGCGTTTTTATGCACCCTGGTGCCCTCCTGGTGCGTTTTTATGCACCCTGGTGCCTACTTGGTGCGTTTTTATGCACCCTGGTGCCCTCCTGGTGCGTTTTTATGCACCCTGGTGCCCTCCTGGTGCGTTTTTATGCACCCTGGTGCCTCCGTGGTGCGTTTTTATGCACCCTGGTGCCCTCCTGGTGCGTTTTTATGCACCCTGGTGCCTCCGTGGTGCGTTTTTATGCACCATGGTGCCCTCCTGGTGCGTTTTTATGCACCCTGGTGCCCTCCTGGTGCGTTTTTATGCACCCTGGTGCCTCCGTGGTGCGTTTTTATGCACCATGGTGCCCTCCTGGTGCGTTTTTCGCACCCTGGTGCCCTCTTGGTGCGTTTTTATGCACCATGGTGCCCTCTTGGTGCGTTTTTATGCACCATGGTGCCCTCTTGGTGCGTTTTTATGCACCCTGGTGCCCTCCTGGTGCGTTTTTATGCACCCTGGTGCCTACTTGGTGCGTTTTTATGCACCCTGGTGCCCTCCTGGTGCGTTTTTATGCACCATGGTGCCCTCCTGGTGCGTTTTTATGCACCCTGGTGCCTACTTGGTGCGTTTTTATGCACCATGGTGCCCTCTTGGTGCGTTTTTCGCACCCTGGTGCCCTCCTGGTGCGTTTTTATGCACCCTGGTGCCCTCCTGGTGCGTTTTTATGCACCCTGGTGCCCTCCTGGTGCGTTTTTATGCACCCTGGTGCCCTCCTGGTGCGTTTTTATGCACCCTGGTGCCTCCGTGGTGCGTTTTTATGCACCATGGTGCCCTCCTGGTGCGTTTTTCGCACCCTGGTGCCCTCTTGGTGCGTTTTTATGCACCATGGTGCCCTCTTGGTGCGTTTTTATGCACCATGGTGCCCTCTTGGTGCGTTTTTATGCACCCTGGTGCCCTCCTGGTGCGTTTTTATGCACCCTGGTGCCTACTTGGTGCGTTTTTATGCACCCTGGTGCCCTCCTGGTGCGTTTTTATGCACCATGGTGCCCTCCTGGTGCGTTTTTATGCACCATGGTGCCCTCCTGGTGCGTTTTTATGCACCCTGGTGCGTTTTTATGCACCCTGGTGCCCTCCTGGTGCGTTTTTATGCACCCTGGTGCCTACTTGGTGCGTTTTTATGCACCCTGGTGCCCTCCTGGTGCGTTTTTATGCACCCTGGTGCCCTCCTGGTGCGTTTTTATGCACCCTGGTGCCTCCGTGGTGCGTTTTTATGCACCCTGGTGCCCTCCTGGTGCGTTTTTATGCACCCTGGTGCCTCCGTGGTGCGTTTTTATGCACCATGGTGCCCTCCTGGTGCGTTTTTATGCACCCTGGTGCCCTCCTGGTGCGTTTTTATGCACCCTGGTGCCTCCGTGGTGCGTTTTTATGCACCATGGTGCCCTCCTGGTGCGTTTTTCGCACCCTGGTGCCCTCTTGGTGCGTTTTTATGCACCATGGTGCCCTCTTGGTGCGTTTTTATGCACCATGGTGCCCTCTTGGTGCGTTTTTATGCACCCTGGTGCCCTCCTGGTGCGTTTTTATGCACCCTGGTGCCTACTTGGTGCGTTTTTATGCACCCTGGTGCCCTCCTGGTGCGTTTTTATGCACCATGGTGCCCTCCTGGTGCGTTTTTATGCACCCTGGTGCCTACTTGGTGCGTTTTTATGCACCATGGTGCCCTCTTGGTGCGTTTTTCGCACCCTGGTGCCCTCCTGGTGCGTTTTTATGCACCCTGGTGCCCTCCTGGTGCGTTTTTATGCACCCTGGTGCCCTCCTGGTGCGTTTTTATGCACCATGGTGCCCTCCTGGTGCGTTTTTCGCACCCTGGTGCCCTCCTGGTGCGTTTTTATGCACCCTGGTGCCCTCCTGGTGCGTTTTTATGCACCCTGGTGCCCTCCTGGTGCGTTTTTATGCACCATGGTGCCCTCCTGGTGCGTTTTTCGCACCCTGGTGCCCTCCTGGTGCGTTTTTATGCACCCTGGTGCCCTCCTGGTGCGTTTTTATGCACCCTGGTGCCCTCCTGGTGCGTTTTTATGCACCCTGGTGCCTACTTGGTGCGTTTTTATGCACCATGGTGCCCTCCTGGTGCGTTTTTCGCACCCTGGTGCCCTCCTGGTGCGTTTTTATGCACCCTGGTGCCCTCCTGGTGCGTTTTTATGCACCCTGGTGCCTACTTGGTGCGTTTTTATGCACCATGGTGCCCTCCTGGTGCGTTTTTCGCACCCTGGTGCCCTCCTGGTGCGTTTTTATGCACCCTGGTGCCCTCCTGGTGCGTTTTTATGCACCCTGGTGCCTACTTGGTGCGTTTTTATGCACCATGGTGCCCTCCTGGTGCGTTTTTATGCACCATGGTGCCCTCCTGGTGCGTTTTTATGCACCCTGGTGCGTTTTTATGCACCCTGGTGCCCTCCTGGTGCGTTTTTATGCACCCTGGTGCCCTCCTGGTGCGTTTTTATGCACCCTGGTGCCCTCCTGGTGCGTTTTTATGCACCCTGGTGCCTCCGTGGTGCGTTTTTATGCACCCTGGTGCCCTCCTGGTGCGTTTTTATGCACCCTGGTGCCTCCGTGGTGCGTTTTTATGCACCATGGTGCCCTCCTGGTGCGTTTTTATGCACCCTGGTGCCCTCCTGGTGCGTTTTTATGCACCCTGGTGCCTCCGTGGTGCGTTTTTATGCACCATGGTGCCCTCCTGGTGCGTTTTTCGCACCCTGGTGCCCTCTTGGTGCGTTTTTATGCACCCTGGTGCCCTCCTGGTGCGTTTTTATGCACCCTGGTGCCTACTTGGTGCGTTTTTATGCACCCTGGTGCCCTCCTGGTGCGTTTTTATGCACCATGGTGCCCTCCTGGTGCGTTTTTATGCACCCTGGTGCCTACTTGGTGCGTTTTTATGCACCATGGTGCCCTCTTGGTGCGTTTTTCGCACCCTGGTGCCCTCCTGGTGCGTTTTTATGCACCCTGGTGCCCTCCTGGTGCGTTTTTATGCACCCTGGTGCCCTCCTGGTGCGTTTTTATGCACCATGGTGCCCTCCTGGTGCGTTTTTCGCACCCTGGTGCCCTCCTGGTGCGTTTTTATGCACCCTGGTGCCCTCCTGGTGCGTTTTTATGCACCCTGGTGCCCTCCTGGTGCGTTTTTATGCACCATGGTGCCCTCCTGGTGCGTTTTTCGCACCCTGGTGCCCTCCTGGTGCGTTTTTATGCACCCTGGTGCCCTCCTGGTGCGTTTTTATGCACCCTGGTGCCCTCCTGGTGCGTTTTTATGCACCCTGGTGCCTCCGTGGTGCGTTTTTATGCACCATGGTGCCCTCCTGGTGCGTTTTTATGCACCCTGGTGCCCTCCTGGTGCGTTTTTATGCACCCTGGTGCCTCCGTGGTGCGTTTTTATGCACCATGGTGCCCTCCTGGTGCGTTTTTCGCACCCTGGTGCCCTCTTGGTGCGTTTTTATGCACCATGGTGCCCTCATGGTGCGTTTTTATGCACCATGGTGCCCTCTTGGTGCGTTTTTATGCACCCTGGTGCCCTCCTGGTGCGTTTTTATGCACCCTGGTGCCTACTTGGTGCGTTTTTATGCACCCTGGTGCCCTCCTGGTGCGTTTTTATGCACCATGGTGCCCTCCTGGTGCGTTTTTATGCACCCTGGTGCCTACTTGGTGCGTTTTTATGCACCATGGTGCCCTCTTGGTGCGTTTTTCGCACCCTGGTGCCCTCCTGGTGCGTTTTTATGCACCCTGGTGCCCTCCTGGTGCGTTTTTATGCACCCTGGTGCCCTCCTGGTGCGTTTTTATGCACCATGGTGCCCTCCTGGTGCGTTTTTCGCACCCTGGTGCCCTCCTGGTGCGTTTTTATGCACCCTGGTGCCCTCCTGGTGCGTTTTTATGCACCCTGGTGCCCTCCTGGTGCGTTTTTATGCACCCTGGTGCCCTCCTGGTGCGTTTTTATGCACCATGGTGCCCTCCTGGTGCGTTTTTCGCACCCTGGTGCCCTCCTGGTGCGTTTTTATGCACCATGGTGCCCTCCTGGTGCGTTTTTATGCACCATGGTGCCCTCCTGGTGCGTTTTTCGCACCCTGGTGCCCTCTTGGTGCGTTTTTATGCACCATGGTGCCCTCTTGGTGCGTTTTTATGCACCATGGTGCCCTCTTGGTGCGTTTTTATGCACCCTGGTGCCCTCCTGGTGCGTTTTTATGCACCCTGGTGCCTACTTGGTGCGTTTTTATGCACCCTGGTGCCCTCCTGGTGCGTTTTTATGCACCATGGTGCCCTCCTGGTGCGTTTTTATGCACCCTGGTGCCTACTTGGTGCGTTTTTATGCACCATGGTGCCCTCTTGGTGCGTTTTTCGCACCCTGGTGCCCTCCTGGTGCGTTTTTATGCACCCTGGTGCCCTCCTGGTGCGTTTTTATGCACCCTGGTGCCCTCCTGGTGCGTTTTTATGCACCATGGTGCCCTCCTGGTGCGTTTTTCGCACCCTGGTGCCCTCCTGGTGCGTTTTTATGCACCCTGGTGCCCTCCTGGTGCGTTTTTATGCACCCTGGTGCCCTCCTGGTGCGTTTTTATGCACCATGGTGCCCTCCTGGTGCGTTTTTCGCACCCTGGTGCCCTCCTGGTGCGTTTTTATGCACCCTGGTGCCCTCCTGGTGCGTTTTTATGCACCCTGGTGCCCTCCTGGTGCGTTTTTATGCACCCTGGTGCCTCCGTGGTGCGTTTTTATGCACCATGGTGCCCTCCTGGTGCGTTTTTATGCA
>NW_020874291.1:9343065-9348065 GCF_003935025.1 Abrus precatorius | reverse complement strand
TGATACCCACCATGGTGCACCTTGATGCACACCTTGGTGCCTCTTGGTGCCCACCTTGGTGCCTCTTGGTGCCTCTTGGTGCCCACCTTGGTGCCTCTTGATGCCCACCATGGTGCACCTTGATGCACACCTTGGTGCCTCTTGGTGCCTCTTGGTGCCCACCTTGGTGCCTCTTGATGCCCACCATGGTGCACCTTGATGCACACCTTGGTGCCTCTTGATGCCCACCTTGGTGCCTCTTGATACCCACCTTGGTGCCTCTTGATGCCCACCTTGGTGCCTCTTGATACCCACCTTGGTGCCTCTTGGTGCCCACCTTGGTGCCTCTTGCTACCCACCATGGTGCCTCTTGGTGCCCACCATGGTGCCTCTTGGTGCCCACCATGGTGCCTCTTGGTGCCCACCATGGTGCACCTTGATGCACACCTTGGTGCCTCTTGGTGCCCACCTTGGTGCCTCTTGATACCCACCTTGGTGCCTCTTGGTGCCCACCATGGTGCCTCTTGGTGCCCACCATGGTGCCTCTTGGTGCCCACCATGGTGCACCTTCATGCACACCTTGGTGCCTCTTGATGCCCACCTTGGTCCCTCTTGATACCCACCATGGTGCACCTTGGTGCCTCTTGGTGCCCACCTTGGTGCCTCTTGATGCCCACCATGGTGCACCTTGATGCCCACCTTGGTGCCTCTTGGTGCCCATCATGGTGCCTCTTCATGCCCACCCTGGTGCCTACCTGGTGCGTTTTTATGCACCCTGGTGCCCTCCTGGTGCGTTTTTATGCACCCTGGTGCCCTCCTGGTGCGTTTTTATGCACCCTGGTGCCCTCCTGGTGCGTTTTTATGCACCCTGGTGCCCTCCTGGTGCGTTTTTATGCACCCTGGTGCCTCCGTGGTGCGTTTTTATGCACCATGGTGCCCTCCTGGTGCGTTTTTCGCACCCTGGTGCCCTCTTGGTGCGTTTTTATGCACCATGGTGCCCTCTTGGTGCGTTTTTATGCACCATGGTGCCCTCTTGGTGCGTTTTTATGCACCCTGGTGCCCTCCTGGTGCGTTTTTATGCACCCTGGTGCCTACTTGGTGCGTTTTTATGCACCCTGGTGCCCTCCTGGTGCGTTTTTATGCACCATGGTGCCCTCCTGGTGCGTTTTTATGCACCATGGTGCCCTCCTGGTGCGTTTTTATGCACCCTGGTGCGTTTTTATGCACCCTGGTGCCCTCCTGGTGCGTTTTTATGCACCCTGGTGCCTACTTGGTGCGTTTTTATGCACCCTGGTGCCCTCCTGGTGCGTTTTTATGCACCCTGGTGCCCTCCTGGTGCGTTTTTATGCACCCTGGTGCCTCCGTGGTGCGTTTTTATGCACCCTGGTGCCCTCCTGGTGCGTTTTTATGCACCCTGGTGCCTCCGTGGTGCGTTTTTATGCACCATGGTGCCCTCCTGGTGCGTTTTTATGCACCCTGGTGCCCTCCTGGTGCGTTTTTATGCACCCTGGTGCCTCCGTGGTGCGTTTTTATGCACCATGGTGCCCTCCTGGTGCGTTTTTCGCACCCTGGTGCCCTCTTGGTGCGTTTTTATGCACCATGGTGCCCTCTTGGTGCGTTTTTATGCACCATGGTGCCCTCTTGGTGCGTTTTTATGCACCCTGGTGCCCTCCTGGTGCGTTTTTATGCACCCTGGTGCCTACTTGGTGCGTTTTTATGCACCCTGGTGCCCTCCTGGTGCGTTTTTATGCACCATGGTGCCCTCCTGGTGCGTTTTTATGCACCCTGGTGCCTACTTGGTGCGTTTTTATGCACCATGGTGCCCTCTTGGTGCGTTTTTCGCACCCTGGTGCCCTCCTGGTGCGTTTTTATGCACCCTGGTGCCCTCCTGGTGCGTTTTTATGCACCCTGGTGCCCTCCTGGTGCGTTTTTATGCACCCTGGTGCCCTCCTGGTGCGTTTTTATGCACCCTGGTGCCTCCGTGGTGCGTTTTTATGCACCATGGTGCCCTCCTGGTGCGTTTTTCGCACCCTGGTGCCCTCTTGGTGCGTTTTTATGCACCATGGTGCCCTCTTGGTGCGTTTTTATGCACCATGGTGCCCTCTTGGTGCGTTTTTATGCACCCTGGTGCCCTCCTGGTGCGTTTTTATGCACCCTGGTGCCTACTTGGTGCGTTTTTATGCACCCTGGTGCCCTCCTGGTGCGTTTTTATGCACCATGGTGCCCTCCTGGTGCGTTTTTATGCACCATGGTGCCCTCCTGGTGCGTTTTTATGCACCCTGGTGCGTTTTTATGCACCCTGGTGCCCTCCTGGTGCGTTTTTATGCACCCTGGTGCCTACTTGGTGCGTTTTTATGCACCCTGGTGCCCTCCTGGTGCGTTTTTATGCACCCTGGTGCCCTCCTGGTGCGTTTTTATGCACCCTGGTGCCTCCGTGGTGCGTTTTTATGCACCCTGGTGCCCTCCTGGTGCGTTTTTATGCACCCTGGTGCCTCCGTGGTGCGTTTTTATGCACCATGGTGCCCTCCTGGTGCGTTTTTATGCACCCTGGTGCCCTCCTGGTGCGTTTTTATGCACCCTGGTGCCTCCGTGGTGCGTTTTTATGCACCATGGTGCCCTCCTGGTGCGTTTTTCGCACCCTGGTGCCCTCTTGGTGCGTTTTTATGCACCATGGTGCCCTCTTGGTGCGTTTTTATGCACCATGGTGCCCTCTTGGTGCGTTTTTATGCACCCTGGTGCCCTCCTGGTGCGTTTTTATGCACCCTGGTGCCTACTTGGTGCGTTTTTATGCACCCTGGTGCCCTCCTGGTGCGTTTTTATGCACCATGGTGCCCTCCTGGTGCGTTTTTATGCACCCTGGTGCCTACTTGGTGCGTTTTTATGCACCATGGTGCCCTCTTGGTGCGTTTTTCGCACCCTGGTGCCCTCCTGGTGCGTTTTTATGCACCCTGGTGCCCTCCTGGTGCGTTTTTATGCACCCTGGTGCCCTCCTGGTGCGTTTTTATGCACCATGGTGCCCTCCTGGTGCGTTTTTCGCACCCTGGTGCCCTCCTGGTGCGTTTTTATGCACCCTGGTGCCCTCCTGGTGCGTTTTTATGCACCCTGGTGCCCTCCTGGTGCGTTTTTATGCACCATGGTGCCCTCCTGGTGCGTTTTTCGCACCCTGGTGCCCTCCTGGTGCGTTTTTATGCACCCTGGTGCCCTCCTGGTGCGTTTTTATGCACCCTGGTGCCCTCCTGGTGCGTTTTTATGCACCCTGGTGCCTACTTGGTGCGTTTTTATGCACCATGGTGCCCTCCTGGTGCGTTTTTCGCACCCTGGTGCCCTCCTGGTGCGTTTTTATGCACCCTGGTGCCCTCCTGGTGCGTTTTTATGCACCCTGGTGCCTACTTGGTGCGTTTTTATGCACCATGGTGCCCTCCTGGTGCGTTTTTCGCACCCTGGTGCCCTCCTGGTGCGTTTTTATGCACCCTGGTGCCCTCCTGGTGCGTTTTTATGCACCCTGGTGCCTACTTGGTGCGTTTTTATGCACCATGGTGCCCTCCTGGTGCGTTTTTATGCACCATGGTGCCCTCCTGGTGCGTTTTTATGCACCCTGGTGCCCTCCTGGTGCGTTTTTATGCACCCTGGTGCCCTCCTGGTGCGTTTTTATGCACCCTGGTGCCCTCCTGGTGCGTTTTTATGCACCCTGGTGCCTCCGTGGTGCGTTTTTATGCACCCTGGTGCCCTCCTGGTGCGTTTTTATGCACCCTGGTGCCTCCGTGGTGCGTTTTTATGCACCATGGTGCCCTCCTGGTGCGTTTTTATGCACCCTGGTGCCCTCCTGGTGCGTTTTTATGCACCCTGGTGCCTCCGTGGTGCGTTTTTATGCACCATGGTGCCCTCCTGGTGCGTTTTTCGCACCCTGGTGCCCTCTTGGTGCGTTTTTATGCACCCTGGTGCCCTCCTGGTGCGTTTTTATGCACCCTGGTGCCTACTTGGTGCGTTTTTATGCACCCTGGTGCCCTCCTGGTGCGTTTTTATGCACCATGGTGCCCTCCTGGTGCGTTTTTATGCACCCTGGTGCCTACTTGGTGCGTTTTTATGCACCATGGTGCCCTCTTGGTGCGTTTTTACGCACCCTGGTGCCCTCCTGGTGCGTTTTTATGCACCCTGGTGCCCTCCTGGTGCGTTTTTATGCACCCTGGTGCCCTCCTGGTGCGTTTTTATGCACCATGGTGCCCTCCTGGTGCGTTTTTCGCACCCTGGTGCCCTCCTGGTGCGTTTTTATGCACCCTGGTGCCCTCCTGGTGCGTTTTTATGCACCCTGGTGCCCTCCTGGTGCGTTTTTATGCACCATGGTGCCCTCCTGGTGCGTTTTTCGCACCCTGGTGCCCTCCTGGTGCGTTTTTATGCACCCTGGTGCCCTCCTGGTGCGTTTTTATGCACCCTGGTGCCCTCCTGGTGCGTTTTTATGCACCCTGGTGCCTCCGTGGTGCGTTTTTATGCACCATGGTGCCCTCCTGGTGCGTTTTTATGCACCCTGGTGCCCTCCTGGTGCGTTTTTATGCACCCTGGTGCCTCCGTGGTGCGTTTTTATGCACCATGGTGCCCTCCTGGTGCGTTTTTCGCACCCTGGTGCCCTCTTGGTGCGTTTTTATGCACCATGGTGCCCTCATGGTGCGTTTTTATGCACCATGGTGCCCTCTTGGTGCGTTTTTATGCACCCTGGTGCCCTCCTGGTGCGTTTTTATGCACCCTGGTGCCTACTTGGTGCGTTTTTATGCACCCTGGTGCCCTCCTGGTGCGTTTTTATGCACCATGGTGCCCTCCTGGTGCGTTTTTATGCACCCTGGTGCCTACTTGGTGCGTTTTTATGCACCATGGTGCCCTCTTGGTGCGTTTTTCGCACCCTGGTGCCCTCCTGGTGCGTTTTTATGCACCCTGGTGCCCTCCTGGTGCGTTTTTATGCACCCTGGTGCCCTCCTGGTGCGTTTTTATGCACCATGGTGCCCTCCTGGTGCGTTTTTCGCACCCTGGTG
>NW_020874291.1:9325565-9333065 GCF_003935025.1 Abrus precatorius | reverse complement strand
ATGTGTCTGCAAAGTTTCGTTACATTTCCCCAAGGGAATGATTTATAATGAATTTTTCTCCGAATCATCGCACCATGGTGCACCTTGATGCCCACCTTGGTGCCTCTTGATACCCACCTTGGTGCTTCTTGATACCCACCTTGGTGCCTCTTGGTGCCTCTTGGTGCCTCTTGGTGCCCACCTTGGTGCCTCTTGATGCCCACCATGGTGCACCTTGATGCACACCTTGGTGCCTCTTGGTGCCCACCTTGGTGCCTCTTGGTGCCTCTTGGTGCCCACCTTGGTGCCTCTTGATGCCCACCATGGTGCACCTTGATGCACACCTTGGTGCCTCTTGGTGCCTCTTGGTGCCCACCTTGGTGCCTCTTGATGCCCACCATGGTGCACCTTGATGCACACCTTGGTGCCTCTTGATGCCCACCTTGGTGCCTCTTGATACCCACCTTGGTGCCTCTTGATGCCCACCTTGGTGCCTCTTGATACCCACCTTGGTGCCTCTTGGTGCCCACCTTGGTGCCTCTTGCTACCCACCATGGTGCCTCTTGGTGCCCACCATGGTGCCTCTTGGTGCCCACCATGGTGCCTCTTGGTGCCCACCATGGTGCACCTTGATGCACACCTTGGTGCCTCTTGGTGCCCACCTTGGTGCCTCTTGCTACCCACCATGGTGCCTCTTGGTGCCCACCATGGTGCCTCTTGGTGCCCACCATGGTGCCTCTTGGTGCCCACCATGGTGCACCTTGATGCACACCTTGGTGCCTCTTGATGCCCACCTTGGTGCCTCTTGATACCCACCTTGGTGCCTCTTGGTGCCCACCATGGTGCCTCTTGGTGCCCACCATGGTGCCTCTTGGTGCCCACCATGGTGCACCTTCATGCACACCTTGGTGCCTCTTGATGCCCACCTTGGTCCCTCTTGATACCCACCATGGTGCACCTTGATGCACACCTTGGTGCCTCTTGGTGCCCACCTTGGTGCCTCTTGGTGCCTCTTGGTGCCCACCTTGGTGCCTCTTGATGCCCACCATGGTGCACCTTGATGCACACCTTGGTGCCTCTTGGTGCCTCTTGGTGCCCACCTTGGTGCCTCTTGATGCCCACCATGGTGCACCTTGATGCACACCTTGGTGCCTCTTGATGCCCACCTTGGTGCCTCTTGATACCCACCTTGGTGCCTCTTGATGCCCACCTTGGTGCCTCTTGATACCCACCTTGGTGCCTCTTGGTGCCCACCTTGGTGCCTCTTGCTACCCACCATGGTGCCTCTTGGTGCCCACCATGGTGCCTCTTGGTGCCCACCATGGTGCCTCTTGGTGCCCACCATGGTGCACCTTGATGCACACCTTGGTGCCTCTTGGTGCCCACCTTGGTGCCTCTTGATACCCACCTTGGTGCCTCTTGGTGCCCACCATGGTGCCTCTTGGTGCCCACCATGGTGCCTCTTGGTGCCCACCATGGTGCACCTTCATGCACACCTTGGTGCCTCTTGATGCCCACCTTGGTCCCTCTTGATACCCACCATGGTGCACCTTGGTGCCTCTTGGTGCCCACCTTGGTGCCTCTTGATGCCCACCATGGTGCACCTTGATGCCCACCTTGGTGCCTCTTGGTGCCCATCATGGTGCCTCTTCATGCCCACCCTGGTGCCTACCTGGTGCGTTTTTATGCACCCTGGTGCCCTCCTGGTGCGTTTTTATGCACCCTGGTGCCCTCCTGGTGCGTTTTTATGCACCCTGGTGCCCTCCTGGTGCGTTTTTATGCACCCTGGTGCCCTCCTGGTGCGTTTTTATGCACCCTGGTGCCTCCGTGGTGCGTTTTTATGCACCATGGTGCCCTCCTGGTGCGTTTTTCGCACCCTGGTGCCCTCTTGGTGCGTTTTTATGCACCATGGTGCCCTCTTGGTGCGTTTTTATGCACCATGGTGCCCTCTTGGTGCGTTTTTATGCACCCTGGTGCCCTCCTGGTGCGTTTTTATGCACCCTGGTGCCTACTTGGTGCGTTTTTATGCACCCTGGTGCCCTCCTGGTGCGTTTTTATGCACCATGGTGCCCTCCTGGTGCGTTTTTATGCACCATGGTGCCCTCCTGGTGCGTTTTTATGCACCCTGGTGCGTTTTTATGCACCCTGGTGCCCTCCTGGTGCGTTTTTATGCACCCTGGTGCCTACTTGGTGCGTTTTTATGCACCCTGGTGCCCTCCTGGTGCGTTTTTATGCACCCTGGTGCCCTCCTGGTGCGTTTTTATGCACCCTGGTGCCTCCGTGGTGCGTTTTTATGCACCCTGGTGCCCTCCTGGTGCGTTTTTATGCACCCTGGTGCCTCCGTGGTGCGTTTTTATGCACCATGGTGCCCTCCTGGTGCGTTTTTATGCACCCTGGTGCCCTCCTGGTGCGTTTTTATGCACCCTGGTGCCTCCGTGGTGCGTTTTTATGCACCATGGTGCCCTCCTGGTGCGTTTTTCGCACCCTGGTGCCCTCTTGGTGCGTTTTTATGCACCATGGTGCCCTCTTGGTGCGTTTTTATGCACCATGGTGCCCTCTTGGTGCGTTTTTATGCACCCTGGTGCCCTCCTGGTGCGTTTTTATGCACCCTGGTGCCTACTTGGTGCGTTTTTATGCACCCTGGTGCCCTCCTGGTGCGTTTTTATGCACCATGGTGCCCTCCTGGTGCGTTTTTATGCACCCTGGTGCCTACTTGGTGCGTTTTTATGCACCATGGTGCCCTCTTGGTGCGTTTTTCGCACCCTGGTGCCCTCCTGGTGCGTTTTTATGCACCCTGGTGCCCTCCTGGTGCGTTTTTATGCACCCTGGTGCCCTCCTGGTGCGTTTTTATGCACCCTGGTGCCCTCCTGGTGCGTTTTTATGCACCCTGGTGCCTCCGTGGTGCGTTTTTATGCACCATGGTGCCCTCCTGGTGCGTTTTTATGCACCATGGTGCCCTCCTGGTGCGTTTTTATGCACCCTGGTGCGTTTTTATGCACCCTGGTGCCTACTTGGTGCGTTTTTATGCACCCTGGTGCCCTCCTGGTGCGTTTTTATGCACCCTGGTGCCCTCCTGGTGCGTTTTTATGCACCCTGGTGCCTCCGTGGTGCGTTTTTATGCACCCTGGTGCCCTCCTGGTGCGTTTTTATGCACCCTGGTGCCTCCGTGGTGCGTTTTTATGCACCATGGTGCCCTCCTGGTGCGTTTTTATGCACCCTGGTGCCCTCCTGGTGCGTTTTTATGCACCCTGGTGCCTCCGTGGTGCGTTTTTATGCACCATGGTGCCCTCCTGGTGCGTTTTTCGCACCCTGGTGCCCTCTTGGTGCGTTTTTATGCACCATGGTGCCCTCTTGGTGCGTTTTTATGCACCATGGTGCCCTCTTGGTGCGTTTTTATGCACCCTGGTGCCCTCCTGGTGCGTTTTTATGCACCCTGGTGCCTACTTGGTGCGTTTTTATGCACCCTGGTGCCCTCCTGGTGCGTTTTTATGCACCATGGTGCCCTCCTGGTGCGTTTTTATGCACCCTGGTGCCTACTTGGTGCGTTTTTATGCACCATGGTGCCCTCTTGGTGCGTTTTTCGCACCCTGGTGCCCTCCTGGTGCGTTTTTATGCACCCTGGTGCCCTCCTGGTGCGTTTTTATGCACCCTGGTGCCCTCCTGGTGCGTTTTTATGCACCCTGGTGCCCTCCTGGTGCGTTTTTATGCACCCTGGTGCCCTCCTGGTGCGTTTTTATGCACCCTGGTGCCTCCGTGGTGCGTTTTTATGCACCATGGTGCCCTCCTGGTGCGTTTTTCGCACCCTGGTGCCCTCTTGGTGCGTTTTTATGCACCATGGTGCCCTCTTGGTGCGTTTTTATGCACCATGGTGCCCTCTTGGTGCGTTTTTATGCACCCTGGTGCCCTCCTGGTGCGTTTTTATGCACCCTGGTGCCTACTTGGTGCGTTTTTATGCACCCTGGTGCCCTCCTGGTGCGTTTTTATGCACCATGGTGCCCTCCTGGTGCGTTTTTATGCACCATGGTGCCCTCCTGGTGCGTTTTTATGCACCCTGGTGCGTTTTTATGCACCCTGGTGCCCTCCTGGTGCGTTTTTATGCACCCTGGTGCCTACTTGGTGCGTTTTTATGCACCCTGGTGCCCTCCTGGTGCGTTTTTATGCACCCTGGTGCCCTCCTGGTGCGTTTTTATGCACCCTGGTGCCTCCGTGGTGCGTTTTTATGCACCCTGGTGCCCTCCTGGTGCGTTTTTATGCACCCTGGTGCCTCCGTGGTGCGTTTTTATGCACCATGGTGCCCTCCTGGTGCGTTTTTATGCACCCTGGTGCCCTCCTGGTGCGTTTTTATGCACCCTGGTGCCTCCGTGGTGCGTTTTTATGCACCATGGTGCCCTCCTGGTGCGTTTTTCGCACCCTGGTGCCCTCTTGGTGCGTTTTTATGCACCATGGTGCCCTCTTGGTGCGTTTTTATGCACCATGGTGCCCTCTTGGTGCGTTTTTATGCACCCTGGTGCCCTCCTGGTGCGTTTTTATGCACCCTGGTGCCTACTTGGTGCGTTTTTATGCACCCTGGTGCCCTCCTGGTGCGTTTTTATGCACCATGGTGCCCTCCTGGTGCGTTTTTATGCACCCTGGTGCCTACTTGGTGCGTTTTTATGCACCATGGTGCCCTCTTGGTGCGTTTTTCGCACCCTGGTGCCCTCCTGGTGCGTTTTTATGCACCCTGGTGCCCTCCTGGTGCGTTTTTATGCACCCTGGTGCCCTCCTGGTGCGTTTTTATGCACCATGGTGCCCTCCTGGTGCGTTTTTCGCACCCTGGTGCCCTCCTGGTGCGTTTTTATGCACCCTGGTGCCCTCCTGGTGCGTTTTTATGCACCCTGGTGCCCTCCTGGTGCGTTTTTATGCACCATGGTGCCCTCCTGGTGCGTTTTTCGCACCCTGGTGCCCTCCTGGTGCGTTTTTATGCACCCTGGTGCCCTCCTGGTGCGTTTTTATGCACCCTGGTGCCCTCCTGGTGCGTTTTTATGCACCCTGGTGCCTACTTGGTGCGTTTTTATGCACCATGGTGCCCTCCTGGTGCGTTTTTCGCACCCTGGTGCCCTCCTGGTGCGTTTTTATGCACCCTGGTGCCCTCCTGGTGCGTTTTTATGCACCCTGGTGCCTACTTGGTGCGTTTTTATGCACCATGGTGCCCTCCTGGTGCGTTTTTCGCACCCTGGTGCCCTCCTGGTGCGTTTTTATGCACCCTGGTGCCCTCCTGGTGCGTTTTTATGCACCCTGGTGCCTACTTGGTGCGTTTTTATGCACCATGGTGCCCTCCTGGTGCGTTTTTATGCACCATGGTGCCCTCCTGGTGCGTTTTTATGCACCCTGGTGCGTTTTTATGCACCCTGGTGCCCTCCTGGTGCGTTTTTATGCACCCTGGTGCCCTCCTGGTGCGTTTTTATGCACCCTGGTGCCCTCCTGGTGCGTTTTTATGCACCCTGGTGCCTCCGTGGTGCGTTTTTATGCACCCTGGTGCCCTCCTGGTGCGTTTTTATGCACCCTGGTGCCTCCGTGGTGCGTTTTTATGCACCATGGTGCCCTCCTGGTGCGTTTTTATGCACCCTGGTGCCCTCCTGGTGCGTTTTTATGCACCCTGGTGCCTCCGTGGTGCGTTTTTATGCACCATGGTGCCCTCCTGGTGCGTTTTTCGCACCCTGGTGCCCTCTTGGTGCGTTTTTATGCACCCTGGTGCCCTCCTGGTGCGTTTTTATGCACCCTGGTGCCTACTTGGTGCGTTTTTATGCACCCTGGTGCCCTCCTGGTGCGTTTTTATGCACCATGGTGCCCTCCTGGTGCGTTTTTATGCACCCTGGTGCCTACTTGGTGCGTTTTTATGCACCATGGTGCCCTCTTGGTGCGTTTTTCGCACCCTGGTGCCCTCCTGGTGCGTTTTTATGCACCCTGGTGCCCTCCTGGTGCGTTTTTATGCACCCTGGTGCCCTCCTGGTGCGTTTTTATGCACCATGGTGCCCTCCTGGTGCGTTTTTCGCACCCTGGTGCCCTCCTGGTGCGTTTTTATGCACCCTGGTGCCCTCCTGGTGCGTTTTTATGCACCCTGGTGCCCTCCTGGTGCGTTTTTATGCACCATGGTGCCCTCCTGGTGCGTTTTTCGCACCCTGGTGCCCTCCTGGTGCGTTTTTATGCACCCTGGTGCCCTCCTGGTGCGTTTTTATGCACCCTGGTGCCCTCCTGGTGCGTTTTTATGCACCCTGGTGCCTCCGTGGTGCGTTTTTATGCACCATGGTGCCCTCCTGGTGCGTTTTTATGCACCCTGGTGCCCTCCTGGTGCGTTTTTATGCACCCTGGTGCCTCCGTGGTGCGTTTTTATGCACCATGGTGCCCTCCTGGTGCGTTTTTCGCACCCTGGTGCCCTCTTGGTGCGTTTTTATGCACCATGGTGCCCTCATGGTGCGTTTTTATGCACCATGGTGCCCTCTTGGTGCGTTTTTATGCACCCTGGTGCCCTCCTGGTGCGTTTTTATGCACCCTGGTGCCTACTTGGTGCGTTTTTATGCACCCTGGTGCCCTCCTGGTGCGTTTTTATGCACCATGGTGCCCTCCTGGTGCGTTTTTATGCACCCTGGTGCCTACTTGGTGCGTTTTTATGCACCATGGTGCCCTCTTGGTGCGTTTTTCGCACCCTGGTGCCCTCCTGGTGCGTTTTTATGCACCCTGGTGCCCTCCTGGTGCGTTTTTATGCACCCTGGTGCCCTCCTGGTGCGTTTTTATGCACCATGGTGCCCTCCTGGTGCGTTTTTCGCACCCTGGTGCCCTCCTGGTGCGTTTTTATGCACCCTGGTGCCCTCCTGGTGCGTTTTTATGCACCCTGGTGCCCTCCTGGTGCGTTTTTATGCACCCTGGTGCCCTCCTGGTGCGTTTTTATGCACCATGGTGCCCTCCTGGTGCGTTTTTCGCACCCTGGTGCCCTCCTGGTGCGTTTTTATGCACCATGGTGCCCTCCTGGTGCGTTTTTATGCACCATGGTGCCCTCCTGGTGCGTTTTTCGCACCCTGGTGCCCTCTTGGTGCGTTTTTATGCACCATGGTGCCCTCTTGGTGCGTTTTTATGCACCATGGTGCCCTCTTGGTGCGTTTTTATGCACCCTGGTGCCCTCCTGGTGCGTTTTTATGCACCCTGGTGCCTACTTGGTGCGTTTTTATGCACCCTGGTGCCCTCCTGGTGCGTTTTTATGCACCATGGTGCCCTCCTGGTGCGTTTTTATGCACCCTGGTGCCTACTTGGTGCGTTTTTATGCACCATGGTGCCCTCTTGGTGCGTTTTTCGCACCCTGGTGCCCTCCTGGTGCGTTTTTATGCACCCTGGTGCCCTCCTGGTGCGTTTTTATGCACCCTGGTGCCCTCCTGGTGCGTTTTTATGCACCATGGTGCCCTCCTGGTGCGTTTTTCGCACCCTGGTGCCCTCCTGGTGCGTTTTTATGCACCCTGGTGCCCTCCTGGTGCGTTTTTATGCACCCTGGTG
>NW_020874291.1:9310565-9315565 GCF_003935025.1 Abrus precatorius | reverse complement strand
TCTTGGTGCCCACCATGGTGCCTCTTGGTGCCACCATGGTGCCTCTTGGTGCCACCATGGTGCACCTTCATGCACACCTTGGTGCCTCTTGATGCCCACCTTGGTCCCTCTTGATACCCACCATGGTGCACCTTGATGCACACCTTGGTGCCTCTTGGTGCCCACCTTGGTGCCTCTTGGTGCCTCTTGGTGCCCACCTTGGTGCCTCTTGATGCCCACCATGGTGCACCTTGATGCACACCTTGGTGCCTCTTGTGCTCTTGGTGCCCACCTTGGTGCCTCTTGATGCCCACCATGGTGCACCTTGATGCACACCTTGGTGCCTCTTGATGCCCACCTTGGTGCCTCTTGATACCCACCTTGGTGCCTCTTGATGCCCACCTTGGTGCCTCTTGATACCCACCTTGGTGCCTCTTGGTGCCCACCTTGGTGCCTCTTGCTACCCACCATGGTGCCTCTTGGTGCCCACCATGGTGCCTCTTGGTGCCCACCATGGTGCCTCTTGGTGCCCACCATGGTGCACCTTGATGCACACCTTGGTGCCTCTTGGTGCCCACCTTGGTGCCTCTTGATACCCACCTTGGTGCCTCTTGGTGCCCACCATGGTGCCTCTTGGTGCCCACCATGGTGCCTCTTGGTGCCCACCATGGTGCACCTTCATGCACACCTTGGTGCCTCTTGATGCCCACCTTGGTCCCTCTTGATACCCACCATGGTGCACCTTGGTGCCTCTTGGTGCCCACCTTGGTGCCTCTTGATGCCCACCATGGTGCACCTTGATGCCCACCTTGGTGCCTCTTGGTGCCCATCATGGTGCCTCTTCATGCCCACCCTGGTGCCTACCTGGTGCGTTTTTATGCACCCTGGTGCCCTCCTGGTGCGTTTTTATGCACCCTGGTGCCCTCCTGGTGCGTTTTTATGCACCCTGGTGCCCTCCTGGTGCGTTTTTATGCACCCTGGTGCCCTCCTGGTGCGTTTTTATGCACCCTGGTGCCTCCGTGGTGCGTTTTTATGCACCATGGTGCCCTCCTGGTGCGTTTTTCGCACCCTGGTGCCCTCTTGGTGCGTTTTTATGCACCATGGTGCCCTCTTGGTGCGTTTTTATGCACCATGGTGCCCTCTTGGTGCGTTTTTATGCACCCTGGTGCCCTCCTGGTGCGTTTTTATGCACCCTGGTGCCTACTTGGTGCGTTTTTATGCACCCTGGTGCCCTCCTGGTGCGTTTTTATGCACCATGGTGCCCTCCTGGTGCGTTTTTATGCACCATGGTGCCCTCCTGGTGCGTTTTTATGCACCCTGGTGCGTTTTTATGCACCCTGGTGCCCTCCTGGTGCGTTTTTATGCACCCTGGTGCCTACTTGGTGCGTTTTTATGCACCCTGGTGCCCTCCTGGTGCGTTTTTATGCACCCTGGTGCCCTCCTGGTGCGTTTTTATGCACCCTGGTGCCTCCGTGGTGCGTTTTTATGCACCCTGGTGCCCTCCTGGTGCGTTTTTATGCACCCTGGTGCCTCCGTGGTGCGTTTTTATGCACCATGGTGCCCTCCTGGTGCGTTTTTATGCACCCTGGTGCCCTCCTGGTGCGTTTTTATGCACCCTGGTGCCTCCGTGGTGCGTTTTTATGCACCATGGTGCCCTCCTGGTGCGTTTTTCGCACCCTGGTGCCCTCTTGGTGCGTTTTTATGCACCATGGTGCCCTCTTGGTGCGTTTTTATGCACCATGGTGCCCTCTTGGTGCGTTTTTATGCACCCTGGTGCCCTCCTGGTGCGTTTTTATGCACCCTGGTGCCTACTTGGTGCGTTTTTATGCACCCTGGTGCCCTCCTGGTGCGTTTTTATGCACCATGGTGCCCTCCTGGTGCGTTTTTATGCACCCTGGTGCCTACTTGGTGCGTTTTTATGCACCATGGTGCCCTCTTGGTGCGTTTTTCGCACCCTGGTGCCCTCCTGGTGCGTTTTTATGCACCCTGGTGCCCTCCTGGTGCGTTTTTATGCACCCTGGTGCCCTCCTGGTGCGTTTTTATGCACCCTGGTGCCCTCCTGGTGCGTTTTTATGCACCCTGGTGCCTCCGTGGTGCGTTTTTATGCACCATGGTGCCCTCCTGGTGCGTTTTTACGCACCCTGGTGCCCTCTTGGTGCGTTTTTATGCACCATGGTGCCCTCTTGGTGCGTTTTTATGCACCATGGTGCCCTCTTGGTGCGTTTTTATGCACCCTGGTGCCCTCCTGGTGCGTTTTTATGCACCCTGGTGCCTACTTGGTGCGTTTTTATGCACCCTGGTGCCCTCCTGGTGCGTTTTTATGCACCATGGTGCCCTCCTGGTGCGTTTTTATGCACCATGGTGCCCTCCTGGTGCGTTTTTATGCACCCTGGTGCGTTTTTATGCACCCTGGTGCCCTCCTGGTGCGTTTTTATGCACCCTGGTGCCTACTTGGTGCGTTTTTATGCACCCTGGTGCCCTCCTGGTGCGTTTTTATGCACCCTGGTGCCCTCCTGGTGCGTTTTTATGCACCCTGGTGCCTCCGTGGTGCGTTTTTATGCACCCTGGTGCCCTCCTGGTGCGTTTTTATGCACCCTGGTGCCTCCGTGGTGCGTTTTTATGCACCATGGTGCCCTCCTGGTGCGTTTTTATGCACCCTGGTGCCCTCCTGGTGCGTTTTTATGCACCCTGGTGCCTCCGTGGTGCGTTTTTATGCACCATGGTGCCCTCCTGGTGCGTTTTTCGCACCCTGGTGCCCTCTTGGTGCGTTTTTATGCACCATGGTGCCCTCTTGGTGCGTTTTTATGCACCATGGTGCCCTCTTGGTGCGTTTTTATGCACCCTGGTGCCCTCCTGGTGCGTTTTTATGCACCCTGGTGCCTACTTGGTGCGTTTTTATGCACCCTGGTGCCCTCCTGGTGCGTTTTTATGCACCATGGTGCCCTCCTGGTGCGTTTTTATGCACCCTGGTGCCTACTTGGTGCGTTTTTATGCACCATGGTGCCCTCTTGGTGCGTTTTTCGCACCCTGGTGCCCTCCTGGTGCGTTTTTATGCACCCTGGTGCCCTCCTGGTGCGTTTTTATGCACCCTGGTGCCCTCCTGGTGCGTTTTTATGCACCATGGTGCCCTCCTGGTGCGTTTTTCGCACCCTGGTGCCCTCCTGGTGCGTTTTTATGCACCCTGGTGCCCTCCTGGTGCGTTTTTATGCACCCTGGTGCCCTCCTGGTGCGTTTTTATGCACCATGGTGCCCTCCTGGTGCGTTTTTCGCACCCTGGTGCCCTCCTGGTGCGTTTTTATGCACCCTGGTGCCCTCCTGGTGCGTTTTTATGCACCCTGGTGCCCTCCTGGTGCGTTTTTATGCACCCTGGTGCCTACTTGGTGCGTTTTTATGCACCATGGTGCCCTCCTGGTGCGTTTTTCGCACCCTGGTGCCCTCCTGGTGCGTTTTTATGCACCCTGGTGCCCTCCTGGTGCGTTTTTATGCACCCTGGTGCCTACTTGGTGCGTTTTTATGCACCATGGTGCCCTCCTGGTGCGTTTTTCGCACCCTGGTGCCCTCCTGGTGCGTTTTTATGCACCCTGGTGCCCTCCTGGTGCGTTTTTATGCACCCTGGTGCCTACTTGGTGCGTTTTTATGCACCATGGTGCCCTCCTGGTGCGTTTTTATGCACCATGGTGCCCTCCTGGTGCGTTTTTATGCACCCTGGTGCGTTTTTATGCACCCTGGTGCCCTCCTGGTGCGTTTTTATGCACCCTGGTGCCCTCCTGGTGCGTTTTTATGCACCCTGGTGCCCTCCTGGTGCGTTTTTATGCACCCTGGTGCCTCCGTGGTGCGTTTTTATGCACCCTGGTGCCCTCCTGGTGCGTTTTTATGCACCCTGGTGCCTCCGTGGTGCGTTTTTATGCACCATGGTGCCCTCCTGGTGCGTTTTTATGCACCCTGGTGCCCTCCTGGTGCGTTTTTATGCACCCTGGTGCCTCCGTGGTGCGTTTTTATGCACCATGGTGCCCTCCTGGTGCGTTTTTCGCACCCTGGTGCCCTCTTGGTGCGTTTTTATGCACCCTGGTGCCCTCCTGGTGCGTTTTTATGCACCCTGGTGCCTACTTGGTGCGTTTTTATGCACCCTGGTGCCCTCCTGGTGCGTTTTTATGCACCATGGTGCCCTCCTGGTGCGTTTTTATGCACCCTGGTGCCTACTTGGTGCGTTTTTATGCACCATGGTGCCCTCTTGGTGCGTTTTTCGCACCCTGGTGCCCTCCTGGTGCGTTTTTATGCACCCTGGTGCCCTCCTGGTGCGTTTTTATGCACCCTGGTGCCCTCCTGGTGCGTTTTTATGCACCATGGTGCCCTCCTGGTGCGTTTTTCGCACCCTGGTGCCCTCCTGGTGCGTTTTTATGCACCCTGGTGCCCTCCTGGTGCGTTTTTATGCACCCTGGTGCCCTCCTGGTGCGTTTTTATGCACCATGGTGCCCTCCTGGTGCGTTTTTCGCACCCTGGTGCCCTCCTGGTGCGTTTTTATGCACCCTGGTGCCCTCCTGGTGCGTTTTTATGCACCCTGGTGCCCTCCTGGTGCGTTTTTATGCACCCTGGTGCCTCCTGGTGCGTTTTTATGCACCATGGTGCCCTCCTGGTGCGTTTTTATGCACCCTGGTGCCCTCCTGGTGCGTTTTTATGCACCCTGGTGCCTCCGTGGTGCGTTTTTATGCACCATGGTGCCCTCCTGGTGCGTTTTTCGCACCCTGGTGCCCTCTTGGTGCGTTTTTATGCACCATGGTGCCCTCATGGTGCGTTTTTATGCACCATGGTGCCCTCTTGGTGCGTTTTTATGCACCCTGGTGCCCTCCTGGTGCGTTTTTATGCACCCTGGTGCCTACTTGGTGCGTTTTTATGCACCCTGGTGCCCTCCTGGTGCGTTTTTATGCACCATGGTGCCCTCCTGGTGCGTTTTTATGCACCCTGGTGCCTACTTGGTGCGTTTTTATGCACCATGGTGCCCTCCTGGTGCGTTTTTATGCACC
>NW_020874291.1:9293065-9300565 GCF_003935025.1 Abrus precatorius | reverse complement strand
AATCGGCAGATTATGAAAAACCGGGGAAAATAGAAAAAGGCACCTAGAGATCGAATTTTGACCTGATTTTTTGCAGGCATTCACACAAAATAACACCAAATGTGTCTGCAAAGTTTCGTTACATTTCCCCAAGGGAATGATTTATAATGAATTTTTCTCCGAATCATCGCACCATGGTGCACCTTGATGCCCACCTTGGTGCCTCTTGATACCCACCTTGGTGCTTCTTGATACCCACCTTGGTGCCTCTTGGTGCCTCTTGGTGCCCACCTTGGTGCCTCTTGATGCCCACCATGGTGCACCTTGATGCACACCTTGGTGCCTCTTGGTGCCTCTTGTGCCCACCTTGTGCCTCTTGTGCCCCCCCCCCCCCCCCCCCCCCCCCCCCCCCCCCCCCCCCCCCCCCCCCCCCCCCCCCCCCCCCCCCCCCCCCCCCCCCCCCTTGCCCCCCCTGGTGCCTCTTGGTGCCCACCTTGGTGCCTCTTGGTGCCCACCATGGTGCCCTTGTGCCACCTTGGTGCCTCTTGATGCCCACCTTGGTGCCTCTTGATACCCACCTTGGTGCCTCTTGGTGCCCACCATGGTGCCTCTTGGTGCCCACCATGGTGCACCTTGATGCACACCTTGGTGCCTCTTGTGCCCACCTTGGTGCCTCTTGATGCCCACCCACCTTGCACTTGGTGCCTCTTGGTGCCTCTTGGTGCCCACCTTGGTGCCTCTTGATGCCCACCTTGCCACCTTGGTGCCTCTTGATGCCCACCTTGGTGCCTCTTGCCTGTGCACCCACCACTTGGTGCCTCTTGGTGCCTCTTGCACCCATGGTGCCTCTTGGTGCCCACCATGGTGCCTCTTGGTGCCCACCATGGTGCACCTTGATGCACACCTTGGTGCCTCTTGATGCCCACCTTGGTGCCTCTTGATACCCACCTTGGTGCCTCTTGGTGCCCACCATGGTGCCTCTTGGTGCCCACCATGGTGCCTCTTGGTGCCCACCATGGTGCACCTTCATGCACACCTTGGTGCCTCTTGGTGCCCACCTTGGTGCCTCTTGATGCCCACCATGGTGCACCTTGATGCCCACCTTGGTGCCTCTTGGTGCCCATCATGGTGCCTCTTCATGCCCACCCTGGTGCCTACCTGGTGCGTTTTTATGCACCCTGGTGCCCTCCTGGTGCGTTTTTATGCACCCTGGTGCCCTCCTGGTGCGTTTTTATGCACCCTGGTGCCCTCCTGGTGCGTTTTTATGCACCCTGGTGCCCTCCTGGTGCGTTTTTATGCACCATGGTGCCCTCCTGGTGCGTTTTTCGCACCCTGGTGCCCTCTTGGTGCGTTTTTATGCACCATGGTGCCCTCTTGGTGCGTTTTTATGCACCATGGTGCCCTCTTGGTGCGTTTTTATGCACCCTGGTGCCCTCCTGGTGCGTTTTTATGCACCCTGGTGCCTACTTGGTGCGTTTTTATGCACCCTGGTGCCCTCCTGGTGCGTTTTTATGCACCATGGTGCCCTCCTGGTGCGTTTTTATGCACCATGGTGCCCTCCTGGTGCGTTTTTATGCACCCTGGTGCCCTCCTGGTGCGTTTTTATGCACCCTGGTGCCTACTTGGTGCGTTTTTATGCACCCTGGTGCCCTCCTGGTGCGTTTTTATGCACCCTGGTGCCCTCCTGGTGCGTTTTTATGCACCCTGGTGCCTCCGTGGTGCGTTTTTATGCACCCTGGTGCCCTCCTGGTGCGTTTTTATGCACCCTGGTGCCTCCGTGGTGCGTTTTTATGCACCATGGTGCCCTCCTGGTGCGTTTTTATGCACCCTGGTGCCCTCCTGGTGCGTTTTTATGCACCCTGGTGCCTCCTGGTGCGTTTTTATGCACCATGGTGCCCTCCTGGTGCGTTTTTTGCACCCTGGTGCCCTCTTGGTGCGTTTTTATGCACCATGGTGCCCTCTTGGTGCGTTTTTATGCACCATGGTGCCCTCTTGGTGCGTTTTTATGCACCCTGGTGCCCTCCTGGTGCGTTTTTATGCACCCTGGTGCCCTCCTGGTGCGTTTTTATGCACCCTGGTGCCCTCCTGGTGCGTTTTTATGCACCATGGTGCCCTCTTGGTGCGTTTTTTGCACCCTGGTGCCCTCTTGGTGCGTTTTTATGCACCCTGGTGCCCTCCTGGTGCGTTTTTATGCACCCTGGTGCCCTCCTGGTGCGTTTTTATGCACCCTGGTGCCCTCCTGGTGCGTTTTTATGCACCCTGGTGCCCTCCTGGTGCGTTTTTATGCACCATGGTGCCCTCCTGGTGCGTTTTTCGCACCCTGGTGCCCTCCTGGTGCGTTTTTATGCACCCTGGTGCCCTCCTGGTGCGTTTTTATGCACCTGGTGCCCTCCTGGTGCGTTTTTATGCACCCTGGTGCCCTCCTGGTGCGTTTTTATGCACCTGGTGCCCTCCTGGTGCGTTTTTATGCACCCTGGTGCCCTCCTTGGTGCGTTTTTATGCACCTGGTGCCTCTGGTGCGTTTTTATGCACCCTGGTGCCTCTGGTGCGTTTTTATGCACCATGGTGCCCTCCTGGTGCGTTTTTATGCACCCTGGTGCCCTCCTGGTGCGTTTTTATGCACCCTGGTGCCCTCCTGGTGCGTTTTTATGCACCCTGGTGCCCTCCTGGTGCGTTTTTATGCACCCTGGTGCCCTCCTGGTGCGTTTTTATGCACCCTGGTGCCCTCCTTGGTGCGTTTTTATGCACCATGGTGCCCTCCTGGTGCGTTTTTATGCACCCTGGTGCCCTCCTGGTGCGTTTTTATGCACCCATGGTGCCCTCCTGGTGCGTTTTTATGCACCCTGGTGCCCTCCTGGTGCGTTTTTATGCACCCTGGTGCCTCCTGGTGCGTTTTTATGCACCATGGTGCCCTCCTGGTGCGTTTTTATGCACCCTGGTGCCCTCCTGGTGCGTTTTTATGCACCCTGGTGCCCTCCTGGTGCGTTTTTATGCACCATGGTGCCCTCTGGTGCGTTTTTATGCACCCTGGTGCCCTCCTGGTGCGTTTTTATGCACCCTGGTGCCTACTTGGTGCGTTTTTATGCACCCTGGTGCCCTCCTGGTGCGTTTTTATGCACCATGGTGCCCTCCTGGTGCGTTTTTATGCACCCTGGTGCCCTCCTGGTGCGTTTTTATGCACCATGGTGCCCTCTGGTGCGTTTTTTGCACCCTGGTGCCCTCCTGGTGCGTTTTTATGCACCCTGGTGCCCTCCTGGTGCGTTTTTATGCACCCTGGTGCCCTCCTGGTGCGTTTTTATGCACCATGGTGCCCTCCTGGTGCGTTTTTCGCACCCTGGTGCCCTCCTGTGCGTTTTTTATGGTGTCTGTTTTTATGCACCCTGGTGCCTCTGGTGCGTTTTTATGCACCTGGTGCCCTCCTGGTGCGTTTTTTGCACCTGTGCCTTGGTTTTTATGCACCCTGGTGCCCTCCTGGTGCGTTTTTATGCACCCTGGTGCCCTCCTGGTGCGTTTTTGCACCCTGGTGCCCTCCTGGTGCGTTTTTATGCACCCTGGTGCCCTCCTGGTGCGTTTTTATGCACCCTGGTGCCCTCCTGGTGCGTTTTTTTTTTTTTTTTTATGCACCTGTGCCTTGGTGCTTTTTATGCACCATGGTGCCCTCTGGTGCGTTTTTATGCACCCTGGTGCCCCTCCTTGGTGCGTTTTTATGCACCCTGGTGCCCTCCTGGTGCGTTTTATGCACCTGGTGCCTCCTGGTGCGTTTTTATGCACCCTGGTGCCCTCCTGGTGCGTTTTTATGCACCCTGGTGCCCTCCTGGTGCGTTTTTATGCACCTGGTGCCTCCTGGTGCGTTTTTTGCACCCTGGTGCCCTCCTGGTGCGTTTTTATGCACCTCCTGGTGGTGCCCCTGGTGCCTCTGGTGCGTTTTTATGCACCATGGTGCCCTCCTGGTGCGTTTTATGCACCCTGGTGCCCTCCTGGTGCGTTTTTATGCACCCTGGTGCCTCCTGGTGCGTTTTATGCACCTGGTGCCTCTGGTGCGTTTTTATGCACCTGGTGCCCTCCTGGTGCGTTTTTTGCACCCTGGTGCCCTCTGGTGCGTTTTTATGCACCCTGGTGCCCTCCTGGTGCGTTTTTATGCACCTGGTGCCCTCTGGTGCGTTTTTATGCACCCTGGTGCCCTCCTGGTGCGTTTTTATGCACCCTGGTGCCTACTTGGTGCGTTTTTATGCACCCTGGTGCCCTCCTGGTGCGTTTTTATGCACCATGGTGCCCTCCTGGTGCGTTTTTATGCACCCTGGTGCCCTCTGGTGCGTTTTTATGCACCATGGTGCCCTCCTGGTGCGTTTTTATGCACCCTGGTGCCCTCCTGGTGCGTTTTTATGCACCATGGTGCCCTCCTGGTGCGTTTTATGCACCCTGGTGCCCCTGGTGCGTTTTTATGCACCATGGTGCCCTCTGGTGCGTTTTTATGCCACCCTGGTGCATGCACCATGGGTGCCTCATGGTGCGTTTTATGCACCATGGTGTCGCCACCTGGCCCCTGGTGCGTTATCGCACCCATGGTGCCTACCTGGTGCGTTTTCGCACCAGGGGGCACCATGGTGCATAAAACGCACCAGGGGGCACCAGTGGTGCTAAAAACGCACCAGGAGGGCACCAGGGTGCATAAAACGCACCAGGAGGGCACCAGGGTGCATAAAAACGCACCAGGAGGGCACCAGGTGCAAAAAAACGCACCAGGAGGGCACCATGGTGCATAAAAACGCACCAGGAGGGCACCAGGTGCGAAAAACGCACCAGGAGGGCACCATGGGTGCATAAAAACGCACCAGGAGGCACCATGGTGCATAAAAACGCACCAGGAGGGCACCAGGGTGCAAAAAACGCACCAAAGGCACCAGGTGCATAAAAACGCACCAGGAGGGCACCAGGGTGCGAAAAACGCACCAGGAGGGCACCATGGTGCATAAAAACGCACCAGGAGGCACCAGGTGCGAAAAAACGCACCAGAGGGCACCATGGTGCATAAAAACGCACCAGGAGGGCACCATGGTGCAGAAAAACGCACCAGGAGGGCACCATGGTGCATAAAAACGCACCAGGAGGGGCACCAGGGTGCGAAAAACGCACCAGGAGGGCACCATGGTGCATAAAAACGCACCAGTAGGCACCAGGTGCATAAAAACGCACCAGGAGGCACCAGGTGCAAAAAACGCACCAGGAGGGCACCAGGGTGCGAAAAACGCACCAGGAGGGCACCATGGTGCATAAAAACGCACCAGGAGGCACCAGGTGCAAAAAACGCACCAGGAGGGCACCAGGGTGCGAAAAACGCACCAGGTAGGCACCATGGTGCATAAAAACGCACCAGGAGGGCACCAGGGTGCATAAAAACGCACCAGGAGGGCACCAGGGTGCAAAAAACGCACCAGGAGGGCACCATGGTGCATAAAAACGCACCAGGAGGGCACCAGGGTGCATAAAAACGCACCAGGAGGGCACCATGGTGCATAAAAACGCACCAGGAGGGCACCAGGGTGCATAAAAACGCACCAGGAGGGCACCATGGTGCATAAAAACGCACCACACCAGGGCAAAAGAAGGGCACCAGGGTGCATAAAAACGCACCAGGAGGGCACCAGGGTGCGAAAAACGCACCAGGAGGGCACCATGGTGCATAAAAACGCACCAAGTAGGCACCAGGGTGCATAAAAACGCACCAGGAGGGCACCAGGGTGCATAAAAACGCACCAGGAGGGCACCAGGGTGCGAAAAACGCACCAAGAGGGCACCATGGTGCATAAAAACGCACCAAGAGGGCACCATGGTGCGAAAAACGCACCAAGAGGGCACCATGGTGCGAAAAAACGCACCAAGAGGGCACCATGGTGCATAAAAACGCACCATGAGGGCACCAGGGTGCGAAAAACGCACCAGGAGGGCACCATGGTGCATAAAAACGCACCAGGAGGGCACCATGGTGCATAAAAACGCACCAGGAGGGCACCATGGTGCATAAAAACGCACCAGGAGGGCACCATGGTGCATAAAAACGCACCAAGTAGGCACCAGGGTGCATAAAAACGCACCAGGAGGGCACCAGGGTGCATAAAAACGCACCAGGAGGGCACCAGGGTGCGAAAAACGCACCAAGTAGGCACCATGGTGCATAAAAACGCACCAGGAGGGCACCAGGGTGCATAAAAACGCACCAGGAGGGCACCAGGGTGCATAAAAACGCACCAGGAGGGCACCAGGGTGCATAAAAACGCACCAGGTAGGCACCAGGGTGGGCATGAAGAGGCACCATGATGGGCACCAAGAGGCACCAAGGTGGGCATCAAGGTGCACCATGGTGGGCATCAAGAGGCACCAAGGTGGGCACCAAGAGGCACCAAGGTGCACCATGGTGGGTATCAAGAGGGACCAAGGTGGGCATCAAGAGGCACCAAGGTGTGCATGAAGGTGCACCATGGTGGGCACCAAGAGGCACCATGGTGGGCACCAAGAGGCACCAAGGTGGGTATCAAGAGGCACCAAGGTGGGCATCAAGAGGCACCAAGGTGGGCATCAAGAGGCACCAAGGTGTGCATCAAGGTGCACCATGGTGGGCACCAAGAGGCACCATGGTGGGCACCAAGAGGCACCATGGTGGGTAGCAAGAGGCACCAAGGTGGGCACCAAGAGGCACCAAGGTGGGTATCAAGAGGCACCAAGGTGGGCATCAAGAGGCACCAAGGTGGGTATCAAGAGGCACCAAGGTGGGCATCAAGAGGCACCAAGGTGTGCATCAAGGTGCACCATGGTGGGCATCAAGAGGCACCAAGGTGGGCACCAAGAGGCACCAAGAGGCACCAAGGTGTGCATCAAGGTGCACCATGGTGGGCATCAAGAGGCACCAAGGTGGGCACCAAGAGGCACCAAGAGGCACCAAGGTGGGTATCAAGAAGCACCAAGGTGGGTATCAAGAGGCACCAAGGTGGGCATCAAGGTGCACCATGGTGCGATGATTCGGAGAAAAATTCATTATAAATCATTCCCTTGGGGAAATGTAACGAAACTTTGCAGACACATTTGGTGTTATTTTGTGTGAATGCCTGCAAAAAATCAGGTCAAAATTCGATCTCTAGGTGCCTTTTTCTATTTTCCCCGGTTTTTCATAATCTGCCGATTCAAAAATTCATTAAAAATTCATCCCTTGGAGAAAAAATCTAAAACTTTGTGGACGTGAATATATTGTGTTTGTGAGCCTCCCTGCAAAAAATCACGTCAAAATTCGATCTCTAGGTCCCGATATGGACTTATGTCTGCTCAGAAAAAAGGTATCTACTACTACAATTTTGGCTTTTGCATAATAACCTATTATAGGGGGGGGCTGCACCTCACCAACCACGCCCACAGTGGGAGGTGCGGTGCTGCCTTGGGGCCCCTCCCCCATGCTCATGCAAGTCTCCCCTCACTTGTGTGGCTTGGTTTTCCATGGCATTGGGTTTATTGATTCGTCAATTATCCAGAAAC
>NW_020874291.1:9240565-9243065 GCF_003935025.1 Abrus precatorius | reverse complement strand
GGGCACCAGGGTGCGAAAAACGCACCAAGAGGGCACCATGGTGCGAAAAACGCACCAAGAGGGCACCATGGTGCATAAAAACGCACCAGGAGGGCACCAGGGTGCATAAAAACGCACCAGGAGGGCACCAGGGTGCATAAAAACGCACCAGGAGGGCACCAGGGTGCGAAAAACGCACCAGGAGGGCACCATGGTGCATAAAAACGCACCAAGTAGGCACCAGGGTGCATAAAAACGCACCAGGAGGGCACCAGGGTGCATAAAAACGCACCAGGAGGGCACCAGGGTGCATAAAAACGCACCAGGAGGGCACCAGGGTGCGAAAAACGCACCAAGAGGGCACCATGGTGCATAAAAACGCACCAAGAGGGCACCATGGTGCGAAAAACGCACCAAGAGGGCACCATGGTGCATAAAAACGCACCAAGAGGGCACCAGGGTGCGAAAAACGCACCAGGAGGGCACCATGGTGCATAAAAACGCACCAGGAGGGCACCATGGTGCATAAAAACGCACCAGGAGGGCACCATGGTGCATAAAAACGCACCAAGTAGGCACCAGGGTGCAGAAAAACGCACCAGGAGGGCACCAGGGTGCGAAAAACGCACCAGGTAGGCACCATGGTGCAGAAAAACGCACCAGGTAGGCACCATGGTGCAGAAAAACGCACCAGGAGGGCACCAGGGTGCAGAAAAACGCACCAGGAGGGCACCATGGTGCATAAAAACGCACCAAGTAGGCACCAGGGTGCATAAAAACGCACCAGGAGGGCACCAGGGTGCGAAAAACGCACCAGGTAGGCACCATGGTGCATAAAAACGCACCAGGAGGGCACCATGGTGCATAAAAACGCACCAGGAGGGCACCAGGGTGCGAAAAACGCACCAGGAGGGCACCATGGTGCATAAAAACGCACCAGGAGGGCACCAGGGTGCATAAAAACGCACCAGGAGGGCACCATGGTGCATAAAAACGCACCAGGAGGGCACCAGGGTGCGAAAAACGCACCAGGAGGGCACCATGGTGCATAAAAACGCACCAGGAGGGCACCAGGGTGCATAAAAACGCACCAGGAGGGCACCAGGGTGCATAAAAACGCACCAGGAGGGCACCAGGGTGCGAAAAACGCACCAGGAGGGCACCATGGTGCATAAAAACGCACCAAGTAGGCACCAGGGTGCATAAAAACGCACCAGGAGGGCACCAGGGTGCATAAAAACGCACCAGGAGGGCACCAGGGTGCGAAAAACGCACCAAGAGGGCACCATGGTGCATAAAAACGCACCAAGAGGGCACCATGGTGCGAAAAACGCACCAAGAGGGCACCATGGTGCATAAAAACGCACCAAGAGGGCACCAGGGTGCGAAAAACGCACCAGGAGGGCACCATGGTGCATAAAAACGCACCAGGAGGGCACCATGGTGCATAAAAACGCACCAGGAGGGCACCATGGTGCATAAAAACGCACCAAGTAGGCACCAGGGTGCATAAAAACGCACCAGGAGGGCACCAGGGTGCATAAAAACGCACCAGGAGGGCACCAGGGTGCGAAAAACGCACCAAGTAGGCACCATGGTGCATAAAAACGCACCAGGAGGGCACCAGGGTGCATAAAAACGCACCAGGAGGGCACCAGGGTGCATAAAAACGCACCAGGAGGGCACCAGGGTGCATAAAAACGCACCAGGTAGGCACCAGGGTGGGCATGAAGAGGCACCATGATGGGCACCAAGAGGCACCAAGGTGGGCATCAAGGTGCACCATGGTGGGCATCAAGAGGCACCAAGGTGGGCACCAAGAGGCACCAAGGTGCACCATGGTGGGTATCAAGAGGGACCAAGGTGGGCATCAAGAGGCACCAAGGTGTGCATGAAGGTGCACCATGGTGGGCACCAAGAGGCACCATGGTGGGCACCAAGAGGCACCAAGGTGGGTATCAAGAGGCACCAAGGTGGGCATCAAGAGGCACCAAGGTGGGCATCAAGAGGCACCAAGGTGTGCATCAAGGTGCACCATGGTGGGCACCAAGAGGCACCATGGTGGGCACCAAGAGGCACCATGGTGGGTAGCAAGAGGCACCAAGGTGGGCACCAAGAGGCACCAAGGTGGGTATCAAGAGGCACCAAGGTGGGCATCAAGAGGCACCAAGGTGGGTATCAAGAGGCACCAAGGTGGGCATCAAGAGGCACCAAGGTGTGCATCAAGGTGCACCATGGTGGGCATCAAGAGGCACCAAGGTGGGCACCAAGAGGCACCAAGAGGCACCAAGGTGTGCATCAAGGTGCACCATGGTGGGCATCAAGAGGCACCAAGGTGGGCACCAAGAGGCACCAAGAGGCACCAAGGTGGGTATCAAGAAGCACCAAGGTGGGTATCAAGAGGCACCAAGGTGGGCATCAAGGTGCACCATGGTGCGATGATTCGGAGAAAAATTCATTATAAATCATTCCCTTGGGGAAATGTAACGAAACTTTGCAGACACATTTGGTGTTATTTTGT
>NW_020874291.1:9218065-9220565 GCF_003935025.1 Abrus precatorius | reverse complement strand
CACCATGGTGCATAAAAACGCACCAGGAGGGCACCAGGGTGCGAAAAACGCACCAGGAGGGCACCATGGTGCATAAAAACGCACCAGGAGGGCACCAGGGTGCATAAAAACGCACCAGGAGGGCACCAGGGTGCATAAAAACGCACCAGGAGGGCACCAGGGTGCGAAAAAACGCACCAGGAGGGCACCATGGTGCATAAAAACGCACCAAGTAGGCACCAGGGTGCATAAAAACGCACCAGGAGGGCACCAGGGTGCATAAAAACGCACCAGGAGGGCACCAGGGTGCGAAAAACGCACCAAGAGGGCACCATGGTGCGAAAAACGCACCAAGAGGGCACCATGGTGCATAAAAACGCACCAGGAGGGCACCAGGGTGCATAAAAACGCACCAGGAGGGCACCAGGGTGCATAAAAACGCACCAGGAGGGCACCAGGGTGCGAAAAACGCACCAGGAGGGCACCATGGTGCATAAAAACGCACCAAGTAGGCACCAGGGTGCATAAAAACGCACCAGGAGGGCACCAGGGTGCATAAAAACGCACCAGGAGGGCACCAGGGTGCATAAAAACGCACCAGGAGGGCACCAGGGTGCGAAAAACGCACCAAGAGGGCACCATGGTGCATAAAAACGCACCAAGAGGGCACCATGGTGCAAAAAAACGCACCAAGAGGGCACCATGGTGCATAAAAACGCACCAAGAGGGCACCAGGGTGCGAAAAACGCACCAGGAGGGCACCATGGTGCATAAAAACGCACCAGGAGGGCACCATGGTGCATAAAAACGCACCAGGAGGGCACCATGGTGCATAAAAACGCACCAGGAGGGCACCATGGTGCATAAAAACGCACCAAGTAGGCACCAGGGTGCAGAAAAACGCACCAGGAGGGCACCAGGGTGCGAAAAACGCACCAGGTAGGCACCATGGTGCAGAAAAACGCACCAGGTAGGCACCATGGTGCAGAAAAACGCACCAGGAGGGCACCAGGGTGCAGAAAAACGCACCAGGAGGGCACCATGGTGCATAAAAACGCACCAAGTAGGCACCAGGGTGCATAAAAACGCACCAGGAGGGCACCAGGGTGCGAAAAACGCACCAGGTAGGCACCATGGTGCATAAAAACGCACCAGGAGGGCACCATGGTGCATAAAAACGCACCAGGAGGGCACCAGGGTGCGAAAAACGCACCAGGAGGGCACCATGGTGCATAAAAACGCACCAGGAGGGCACCAGGGTGCATAAAAACGCACCAGGAGGGCACCATGGTGCATAAAAACGCACCAGGAGGGCACCAGGGTGCGAAAAACGCACCAGGAGGGCACCATGGTGCATAAAAACGCACCAGGAGGGCACCAGGGTGCATAAAAACGCACCAGGAGGGCACCAGGGTGCATAAAAACGCACCAGGAGGGCACCAGGGTGCGAAAAACGCACCAGGAGGGCACCATGGTGCATAAAAACGCACCAAGTAGGCACCAGGGTGCATAAAAACGCACCAGGAGGGCACCAGGGTGCATAAAAACGCACCAGGAGGGCACCAGGGTGCGAAAAACGCACCAAGAGGGCACCATGGTGCATAAAAACGCACCAAGAGGGCACCATGGTGCGAAAAACGCACCAAGAGGGCACCATGGTGCGAAAAACGCACCAAGAGGGCACCATGGTGCATAAAAACGCACCATGAGGGCACCAGGGTGCGAAAAACGCACCAGGAGGGCACCATGGTGCATAAAAACGCACCAGGAGGGCACCATGGTGCATAAAAACGCACCAGGAGGGCACCATGGTGCATAAAAACGCACCAAGTAGGCACCAGGGTGCATAAAAACGCACCAGGAGGGCACCAGGGTGCATAAAAACGCACCAGGAGGGCACCAGGGTGCGAAAAACGCACCAAGTAGGCACCATGGTGCATAAAAACGCACCAGGAGGGCACCAGGGTGCATAAAAACGCACCAGGAGGGCACCAGGGTGCATAAAAACGCACCAGGAGGGCACCAGGGTGCATAAAAACGCACCAGGTAGGCACCAGGGTGGGCATGAAGAGGCACCATGATGGGCACCAAGAGGCACCAAGGTGGGCATCAAGGTGCACCATGGTGGGCATCAAGAGGCACCAAGGTGGGCACCAAGAGGCACCAAGGTGCACCATGGTGGGTATCAAGAGGGACCAAGGTGGGCATCAAGAGGCACCAAGGTGTGCATGAAGGTGCACCATGGTGGGCACCAAGAGGCACCATGGTGGGCACCAAGAGGCACCAAGGTGGGTATCAAGAGGCACCAAGGTGGGCATCAAGAGGCACCAAGGTGGGCATCAAGAGGCACCAAGGTGTGCATCAAGGTGCACCATGGTGGGCACCAAGAGGCACCATGGTGGGCACCAAGAGGCACCATGGTGGGTAGCAAGAGGCACCAAGGTGGGCACCAAGAGGCACCAAGGTGGGTATCAAGAGGCACCAAGGTGGGCATCAAGAGGCACCAAGGTGGGTATCAAGA
>NW_020874291.1:9205565-9208065 GCF_003935025.1 Abrus precatorius | reverse complement strand
GGTGCGAAAAACGCACCAGGTAGGCACCATGGTGCATAAAAACGCACCAGGAGGGCACCATGGTGCATAAAAACGCACCAGGAGGGCACCAGGGTGCGAAAAACGCACCAGGAGGGCACCATGGTGCATAAAAACGCACCAGGAGGGCACCAGGGTGCATAAAAACGCACCAGGAGGGCACCATGGTGCATAAAAACGCACCAGGAGGGCACCAGGGTGCGAAAAACGCACCAGGAGGGCACCATGGTGCATAAAAACGCACCAGGAGGGCACCAGGGTGCATAAAAACGCACCAGGAGGGCACCAGGGTGCATAAAAACGCACCAGGAGGGCACCAGGGTGCGAAAAACGCACCAGGAGGGCACCATGGTGCATAAAAACGCACCAAGTAGGCACCAGGGTGCATAAAAACGCACCAGGAGGGCACCAGGGTGCATAAAAACGCACCAGGAGGGCACCAGGGTGCGAAAAACGCACCAAGAGGGCACCATGGTGCATAAAAACGCACCAAGAGGGCACCATGGTGCGAAAAACGCACCAAGAGGGCACCATGGTGCGAAAAACGCACCAAGAGGGCACCATGGTGCATAAAAACGCACCATGAGGGCACCAGGGTGCGAAAAACGCACCAGGAGGGCACCATGGTGCATAAAAACGCACCAGGAGGGCACCATGGTGCATAAAAACGCACCAGGAGGGCACCATGGTGCATAAAAACGCACCAAGTAGGCACCAGGGTGCATAAAAACGCACCAGGAGGGCACCAGGGTGCATAAAAACGCACCAGGAGGGCACCAGGGTGCGAAAAACGCACCAAGTAGGCACCATGGTGCATAAAAACGCACCAGGAGGGCACCAGGGTGCATAAAAACGCACCAGGAGGGCACCAGGGTGCATAAAAACGCACCAGGAGGGCACCAGGGTGCATAAAAACGCACCAGGTAGGCACCAGGGTGGGCATGAAGAGGCACCATGATGGGCACCAAGAGGCACCAAGGTGGGCATCAAGGTGCACCATGGTGGGCATCAAGAGGCACCAAGGTGGGCACCAAGAGGCACCAAGGTGCACCATGGTGGGTATCAAGAGGGACCAAGGTGGGCATCAAGAGGCACCAAGGTGTGCATGAAGGTGCACCATGGTGGGCACCAAGAGGCACCATGGTGGGCACCAAGAGGCACCAAGGTGGGTATCAAGAGGCACCAAGGTGGGCATCAAGAGGCACCAAGGTGGGCATCAAGAGGCACCAAGGTGTGCATCAAGGTGCACCATGGTGGGCACCAAGAGGCACCATGGTGGGCACCAAGAGGCACCATGGTGGGTAGCAAGAGGCACCAAGGTGGGCACCAAGAGGCACCAAGGTGGGTATCAAGAGGCACCAAGGTGGGCATCAAGAGGCACCAAGGTGGGTATCAAGAGGCACCAAGGTGGGCATCAAGAGGCACCAAGGTGTGCATCAAGGTGCACCATGGTGGGCATCAAGAGGCACCAAGGTGGGCACCAAGAGGCACCAAGAGGCACCAAGGTGTGCATCAAGGTGCACCATGGTGGGCATCAAGAGGCACCAAGGTGGGCACCAAGAGGCACCAAGAGGCACCAAGGTGGGTATCAAGAAGCACCAAGGTGGGTATCAAGAGGCACCAAGGTGGGCATCAAGGTGCACCATGGTGCGATGATTCGGAGAAAAATTCATTATAAATCATTCCCTTGGGGAAATGTAACGAAACTTTGCAGACACATTTGGTGTTATTTTGTGTGAATGCCTGCAAAAAATCAGGTCAAAATTCGATCTCTAGGTGCCTTTTTCTATTTTCCCCGGTTTTTCATAATCTGCCGATTCAAAAATTCATTAAAAATTCATCCCTTGGAGAAAAAATCTAAAACTTTGTGGACGTGAATATATTGTGTTTGTGAGCCTCCCTGCAAAAAATCACGTCAAAATTCGATCTCTAGGTCCCGATATGGACTTATGTCTGCTCAGAAAAAAGGTATCTACTACTACAATTTTGGCTTTTGCATAATAACCTATTATAGGGGGGGGCTGCACCTCACCAACCACGCCCACAGTGGGAGGTGCGGTGCTGCCTTGGGGCCCCTCCCCCATGCTCATGCAAGTCTCCCCTCACTTGTGTGGCTTGGTTTTCCATGGCATTGGGTTTATTGATTCGTCAATTATCCAGAAACCGAATGTTGGCCGACTTCGGCCGAGTCTCGGTGCGTCCCTCGGAAATTTGTGGGCATCGTGGCGTGGCTTATTCTTGCATCAACGATGCATGGGCAGGGTCTATTGGGTGCATTTTCCTTTGTCCCTCTCGATTTTAAGTGCTCCCGGGTGACTTTGTTCTTGTTGAGGTGTGAGGAGAGTTATAAAACGGTGAACCAGCGTTGGATTTTTCCAACAACGCGTGCACTTTTTGCAGTGGCAATAGGCATGCGGGCATCATGTTCCTGGAGTTGGTCCCTATGGATATGGTTGTTCTTCCAGTTTGTGATGGTTGCATG
>NW_020874291.1:9160565-9163065 GCF_003935025.1 Abrus precatorius | reverse complement strand
TGGTGCCTCTTGATACCCACCTTGGTGCCTCTTGATGCCCACCTTGGTGCCTCTTGATACCCACCTTGGTGCCTCTTGGTGCCCACCTTGGTGCCTCTTGCTACCCACCATGGTGCCTCTTGGTGCCCACCATGGTGCCTCTTGGTGCCCACCATGGTGCACCTTGATGCACACCTTGGTGCCTCTTGATGCCCACCTTGGTGCCTCTTGATGCCCACCTTGGTGCCTCTTGATACCCACCTTGGTGCCTCTTGGTGCCCACCATGGTGCCTCTTGGTGCCCACCATGGTGCACCTTCATGCACACCTTGGTGCCTCTTGATGCCCACCTTGGTCCCTCTTGATACCCACCATGGTGCACCTTGGTGCCTCTTGGTGCCCACCTTGGTGCCTCTTGATGCCCACCATGGTGCACCTTGATGCCCACCTTGGTGCCTCTTGGTGCCCATCATGGTGCCTCTTCATGCCCACCCTGGTGCCTACCTGGTGCGTTTTTATGCACCCTGGTGCCCTCCTGGTGCGTTTTTATGCACCCTGGTGCCCTCCTGGTGCGTTTTTATGCACCCTGGTGCCCTCCTGGTGCGTTTTTATGCACCATGGTGCCTACTTGGTGCGTTTTTTCGCACCCTGGTGCCTCCTGGTGCGTTTTTATGCACCCTGGTGCCCTCCTGGTGCGTTTTTATGCACCCTGGTGCCTACTTGGTGCGTTTTTATGCACCATGGTGCCCTCCTGGTGCGTTTTTATGCACCATGGTGCCCTCCTGGTGCGTTTTTATGCACCATGGTGCCCTCCTGGTGCGTTTTTATGCACCCTGGTGCCCTCTGGTGCGTTTTTTGCACCATGGTGCCCTCTTGGTGCGTTTTTTGCACCATGGTGCCCTCTTGGTGCGTTTTTCGCACCATGGTGCCCTCTTGGTGCGTTTTTATGCACCATGGTGCCCTCTTGGTGCGTTTTTCGCACCCTGGTGCCCTCCTGGTGCGTTTTTATGCACCCTGGTGCCCTCCTGGTGCGTTTTTATGCACCCTGGTGCCTACTTGGTGCGTTTTTATGCACCATGGTGCCCTCCTGGTGCGTTTTTCGCACCCTGGTGCCCTCCTGGTGCGTTTTTATGCACCCTGGTGCCCTCCTGGTGCGTTTTTATGCACCCTGGTGCCCTCCTGGTGCGTTTTTATGCACCATGGTGCCCTCCTGGTGCGTTTTTCGCACCCTGGTGCCCTCCTGGTGCGTTTTTATGCACCATGGTGCCCTCCTGGTGCGTTTTTATGCACCCTGGTGCCCTCCTGGTGCGTTTTTATGCACCATGGTGCCCTCCTGGTGCGTTTTTCGCACCCTGGTGCCCTCCTGGTGCGTTTTTATGCACCATGGTGCCCTCCTGGTGCGTTTTTATGCACCATGGTGCCTACCTGGTGCGTTTTTCGCACCCTGGTGCCCTCCTGGTGCGTTTTTATGCACCCTGGTGCCTACTTGGTGCGTTTTTATGCACCATGGTGCCCTCCTGGTGCGTTTTTCTGCACCCTGGTGCCCTCCTGGTGCGTTTTTCTGCACCATGGTGCCTACCTGGTGCGTTTTTCTGCACCATGGTGCCTACCTGGTGCGTTTTTCGCACCCTGGTGCCCTCCTGGTGCGTTTTTCTGCACCCTGGTGCCTCTGGTGCGTTTTTATGCACCATGGTGCCCTCCTGGTGCGTTTTTATGCACCATGGTGCCCTCCTGGTGCGTTTTTATGCACCATGGTGCCCTCCTGGTGCGTTTTTCGCACCCTGGTGCCCTCTTGGTGCGTTTTTATGCACCATGGTGCCCTCTTGGTGCGTTTTTCGCACCATGGTGCCCTCTTGGTGCGTTTTTATGCACCATGGTGCCCTCTTGGTGCGTTTTTCGCACCCTGGTGCCCTCCTGGTGCGTTTTTATGCACCCTGGTGCCCTCCTGGTGCGTTTTTATGCACCCTGGTGCCCTCCTGGTGCGTTTTTATGCACCCTGGTGCCTACTTGGTGCGTTTTTATGCACCATGGTGCCCTCCTGGTGCGTTTTTCGCACCCTGGTGCCCTCCTGGTGCGTTTTTATGCACCCTGGTGCCCTCCTGGTGCGTTTTTATGCACCCTGGTGCCCTCCTGGTGCGTTTTTATGCACCATGGTGCCTCTTGGTGCGTTTTTCGCACCATGGTGCCCTCTTGGTGCGTTTTTCGCACCCTGGTGCCCTCCTGGTGCGTTTTTATGCACCCTGGTGCCCTCCTGGTGCGTTTTTATGCACCCTGGTGCCTCTTGGTGCGTTTTTATGCACCATGGTGCCCTCCTGGTGCGTTTTTCGCACCCTGGTGCCCTCCTGGTGCGTTTTTATGCACCCTGGTGCCCTCCTGGTGCGTTTTTATGCACCCTGGTGCCCTCCTGGTGCGTTTTTATGCACCATGGTGCCCTCCTGGTGCGTTTTTTCGCACCCTGGTGCCCTCCTGGTGCGTTTTTATGCACCATGGTGCCCTCCTGGTGCGTTTTTTGCACCCTGGTG
>NW_020874291.1:9138065-9140565 GCF_003935025.1 Abrus precatorius | reverse complement strand
GATGCAAGAATAAGCCACGCCACGATGCCCACAAATTTCCGAGGGACGCACCGAGACTCGGCCGAAGTCGGCCAACATTCGGTTTCTGGATAATTGACGAATCAATAAACCCAATGCCATGGAAAACCAAGCCACACAAGTGAGGGGAGACTTGCATGAGCATGGGGGAGGGGCCCCAAGGCAGCACCGCACCTCCCACTGTGGGCGTGGTTGGTGAGGTGCAGCCCCCCCCTATAATAGGTTATTATGCAAAAGCCAAAATTGTAGTAGTAGATACCTTTTTTCTGAGCAGACATAAGTCCATATCGGGACCTAGAGATCGAATTTTGACGTGATTTTTTGCAGGGAGGCTCACAAACACAATATATTCACGTCCACAAAGTTTTAGATTTTTTCTCCAAGGGATGAATTTTTAATGAATTTTTGAATCGGCAGATTATGAAAAACCGGGGAAAATAGAAAAAGGCACCTAGAGATCGAATTTTGACCTGATTTTTTGCAGGCATTCACACAAAATAACACCAAATGTGTCTGCAAAGTTTCGTTACATTTCCCCAAGGGAATGATTTATAATGAATTTTTCTCCGAATCATCGCACCATGGTGCACCTTGATGCCCACCTTGGTGCCTCTTGATACCCACCTTGGTGCTTCTTGATACCCACCTTGGTGCCTCTTGGTGCCTCTTGGTGCCCACCTTGGTGCCTCTTGATGCCCACCATGGTGCACCTTGATGCACACCTTGGTGCCTCTTGGTGCCTCTTGGTGCCCACCTTGGTGCCTCTTGATGCCCACCATGGTGCACCTTGATGCACACCTTGGTGCCTCTTGATGCCCACCTTGGTGCCTCTTGATACCCACCTTGGTGCCTCTTGATGCCCACCTTGGTGCCTCTTGATACCCACCTTGGTGCCTCTTGGTGCCCACCTTGGTGCCTCTTGCTACCCACCATGGTGCCTCTTGGTGCCCACCATGGTGCCTCTTGGTGCCCACCATGGTGCACCTTGATGCACACCTTGGTGCCTCTTGATGCCCACCTTGGTGCCTCTTGATGCCCACCTTGGTGCCTCTTGATACCCACCTTGGTGCCTCTTGGTGCCCACCATGGTGCCTCTTGGTGCCCACCATGGTGCACCTTCATGCACACCTTGGTGCCTCTTGATGCCCACCTTGGTCCCTCTTGATACCCACCATGGTGCACCTTGGTGCCTCTTGGTGCCCACCTTGGTGCCTCTTGATGCCCACCATGGTGCACCTTGATGCCCACCTTGGTGCCTCTTGGTGCCCATCATGGTGCCTCTTCATGCCCACCCTGGTGCCTACCTGGTGCGTTTTTATGCACCCTGGTGCCCTCCTGGTGCGTTTTTATGCACCCTGGTGCCCTCCTGGTGCGTTTTTATGCACCCTGGTGCCCTCCTGGTGCGTTTTTATGCACCATGGTGCCTACTTGGTGCGTTTTTCGCACCCTGGTGCCCTCCTGGTGCGTTTTTATGCACCCTGGTGCCCTCCTGGTGCGTTTTTATGCACCCTGGTGCCTACTTGGTGCGTTTTTATGCACCATGGTGCCCTCCTGGTGCGTTTTTATGCACCATGGTGCCCTCCTGGTGCGTTTTTATGCACCATGGTGCCCTCCTGGTGCGTTTTTCGCACCCTGGTGCCCTCTGGTGCGTTTTTATGCACCATGGTGCCCTCTTGGTGCGTTTTTCGCACCATGGTGCCCTCTTGGTGCGTTTTTCGCACCATGGTGCCCTCTTGGTGCGTTTTTATGCACCATGGTGCCCTCTTGGTGCGTTTTTCGCACCCTGGTGCCCTCCTGGTGCGTTTTTATGCACCCTGGTGCCCTCCTGGTGCGTTTTTATGCACCCTGGTGCCTACTTGGTGCGTTTTTATGCACCATGGTGCCCTCCTGGTGCGTTTTTCGCACCCTGGTGCCCTCCTGGTGCGTTTTTATGCACCCTGGTGCCCTCCTGGTGCGTTTTTATGCACCCTGGTGCCCTCCTGGTGCGTTTTTATGCACCATGGTGCCCTCCTGGTGCGTTTTTCGCACCCTGGTGCCCTCCTGGTGCGTTTTTATGCACCATGGTGCCCTCCTGGTGCGTTTTTATGCACCCTGGTGCCCTCCTGGTGCGTTTTTATGCACCATGGTGCCCTCCTGGTGCGTTTTTCGCACCCTGGTGCCCTCCTGGTGCGTTTTTATGCACCATGGTGCCCTCCTGGTGCGTTTTTATGCACCATGGTGCCTACCTGGTGCGTTTTTCGCACCCTGGTGCCCTCCTGGTGCGTTTTTATGCACCCTGGTGCCTACTTGGTGCGTTTTTATGCACCATGGTGCCCTCCTGGTGCGTTTTTCTGCACCCTGGTGCCCTCCTGGTGCGTTTTTTCCTGCACCATGGTGCCTACCTGGTGCGTTTTTCGCACCCTGGTGCCTCCTGGTGCGTTTTTCGCACCCTGGTGCCCTCCTGGTGCGTTTTTATGCACCCTGGTGCCCTCCTGGTGCGTTT
>NW_020874291.1:9120565-9123065 GCF_003935025.1 Abrus precatorius | reverse complement strand
GTTTTTATGCACCATGGTGCCCTCCTGGTGCGTTTTTCGCACCCTGGTGCCCTCCTGGTGCGTTTTTATGCACCCTGGTGCCTCCGTGGTGCGTTTTTATGCACCATGGTGCCCTCCTGGTGCGTTTTTCGCACCCTGGTGCCCTCCTGGTGCGTTTTTATGCACCATGGTGCCCTCCTGGTGCGTTTTTCGCACCCTGGTGCCCTCCTGGTGCGTTTTTATGCACCCTGGTGCCTCCGTGGTGCGTTTTTATGCACCATGGTGCCCTCCTGGTGCGTTTTTCGCACCCTGGTGCGTTTTTCGCACCCTGGTGCCCTCCTGGTGCGTTTTTATGCACCATGGTGCCCTCCTGGTGCGTTTTTCGCACCCTGGTGCCCTCCTGGTGCGTTTTTATGCACCTTGGTGCCCTCCTGGTTCGTTTTTCACACCCTGGTGCCCTCCTGGTGCGTTTTTCTGCACCCTGGTGCCCTCCTGGTGCGTTTTTCTGCACCATGGTGCCTACCTGGTGCGTTTTTCTGCACCATGGTGCCTACTTGGTGCATTTTTATGCACCCTGGTGCCCTCCTGGTGCGTTTTTCTGCACCATGGTGCCCCCCTTCTGCCCCTTGCCACACCTTGGTGCCTACCTGGGTGCCTCTTGCCACACCTTGGTGCCTGCCTTGTGCCCACTTAGTGCCCCTTGCCAAACCTTGGTGCCTACCTGGGTGCCTCTTGCCACACCTTGGTGCCTGCCTTGTGCCCACTTAGTGCCCCTTGCCAAACCTTGGTGCCCCTTTCCACACCTTGGTGCCTACCATGGGCCATACAATGGTACAGGGCAAAGAATGAGAAAGGTTACACGCCAACTGTTCGATGCACATGCATAGAGCCAGTCAACAGAAGCATCCCAATTACAACTCACACGCCCTCACTTTGCTAGGCTCAGCACCACCAAACGAACCACACCCTTGCATTACCATAGGCAAGCAAGTATATGGAAACATCGAGTGATGCCTTGCCCGCTTCGCTAGGCATGACAAAAGTAGCACATTACCGAGAGGGACCGAGCACCTTCAAAACACCAGATTTTGACGTCGAGACATCAAACCGGCCAAGAAAATTTGATAAATAAAAAAGCCAATGACACATTCAAAGGTTGTAAAATATCGAGAGGCAGCAGCACCTTCAAACGCATCATTGGTTTCGAGTTAAAATTTTGAGTGTAAAATTTTTTTCTCCCTCAGTCATGTGACTGCCTACACGATGCCATGCAAAAGCAATCACATAACCCAGAGTCGGGGATTTTAATGGATGTCGTTCAGATCGAGTGCGGCAAACCACTAGCCAAGCACACATTCAAGGGTAGGTTCAATAATGCCTAAGGCATCACCTTGCCCATCCCTATCATCACATGCAAGACACCGAATCAAGTGGCATCCATTAAAATCCTCGTGTTGACCGCGGGCACTGTGGTGTCACCCGTCAACATGCAACCATCACAAACTGGAAGAACAACCATATCCATAGGGACCAACTCCAGGAACATGATGCCCGCATGCCTATTGCCACTGCAAAAAGTGCACGCGTTGTTGGAAAAATCCAACGCTGGTTCACCGTTTTATAACTCTCCTCACACCTCAACAAGAACAAAGTCACCCGGGAGCACTTAAAATCGAGAGGGACAAAGGAAAATGCACCCAATAGACCCTGCCCATGCATCGTTGATGCAAGAATAAGCCACGCCACGATGCCCACAAATTTCCGAGGGACGCACCGAGACTCGGCCGAAGTCGGCCAACATTCGGTTTCTGGATAATTGACGAATCAATCAACCCAATGCCATGGAAAACCAAGCCACACAAGTGAGGGGAGACTTGCATGAGCATGGGGGAGGGGCCCCAAGGCAGCACCGCACCTCCCACTGTGGGCGTGGTTGGTGAGGTGCAGCCCCCCCCTATAATAGGTTATTATGCAAAAGCCAAAATTGTAGTAGTAGATACCTTTTTTCTGAGCAGACATAAGTCCATATCGGGACCTAGAGATCGCATTTTGACGTGATATTTTGCAGGGAGGCTCACAAACACAATATATTCACGTCCACAAAGTTTTAGATTTTTTCTCCAAGGGATGAATTTTTAATGAATTTTTGAATCGGCAGATTATGAAAAACCGGGGAAAATAGAAAAAGGCACCTAGAGATCGAATTTTGACCTGATTTTTTGCAGGCATTCACACAAAATAACACCAAATGTGTCTGCAAAGTTTCGTTACATTTCCCCAAGGGAATGATTTATAATGAATTTTTCTCCGAATCATCGCACCATGGTGCACCTTGATGCCCACCTTGGTGCCTCTTGATACCCACCTTGGTGCTTCTTGATGCCCACCTTGGTGCCTCTTGGTGCCCACCTTGGTGCCTCTTGCTACCCACCATGGTGCACCTTGATGCACACCTTGGTGCCTCTTGATGCCCACCTTGGTGCCTCTTGGTGCACACCTTGGTGCCTCTTGATGCCCACCT
>NW_020874291.1:9088065-9090565 GCF_003935025.1 Abrus precatorius | reverse complement strand
TTGATGCCCACCATGGTGCACCTTGATGCACACCTTGGTGCCTCTTGGTGCCTCTTGGTGCCCACCTTGGTGCCTCTTGATGCCCACCATGGTGCACCTTGATGCACACCTTGGTGCCTCTTGATGCCCACCTTGGTGCCTCTTGATACCCACCTTGGTGCCTCTTGATGCCCACCTTGGTGCCTCTTGATACCCACCTTGGTGCCTCTTGGTGCCCACCTTGGTGCCTCTTGCTACCCACCATGGTGCCTCTTGGTGCCCACCATGGTGCCTCTTGGTGCCCACCATGGTGCACCTTGATGCACACCTTGGTGCCTCTTGATGCCCACCTTGGTGCCTCTTGATGCCCACCTTGGTGCCTCTTGATACCCACCTTGGTGCCTCTTGGTGCCCACCATGGTGCCTCTTGGTGCCCACCATGGTGCACCTTCATGCACACCTTGGTGCCTCTTGATGCCCACCTTGGTCCCTCTTGATACCCACCATGGTGCACCTTGGTGCCTCTTGGTGCCCACCTTGGTGCCTCTTGATGCCCACCATGGTGCACCTTGATGCCCACCTTGGTGCCTCTTGGTGCCCATCATGGTGCCTCTTCATGCCCACCCTGGTGCCTACCTGGTGCGTTTTTATGCACCCTGGTGCCCTCCTGGTGCGTTTTTATGCACCCTGGTGCCCTCCTGGTGCGTTTTTATGCACCCTGGTGCCCTCCTGGTGCGTTTTTATGCACCATGGTGCCTACTTGGTGCGTTTTTCGCACCCTGGTGCCCTCCTGGTGCGTTTTTATGCACCCTGGTGCCCTCCTGGTGCGTTTTTATGCACCCTGGTGCCTACTTGGTGCGTTTTTATGCACCATGGTGCCCTCCTGGTGCGTTTTTATGCACCATGGTGCCCTCCTGGTGCGTTTTTATGCACCATGGTGCCCTCCTGGTGCGTTTTTCGCACCCTGGTGCCCTCCTGGTGCGTTTTTATGCACCATGGTGCCCTCTTGGTGCGTTTTTCGCACCATGGTGCCCTCTTGGTGCGTTTTTCGCACCATGGTGCCCTCTTGGTGCGTTTTTATGCACCATGGTGCCCTCTTGGTGCGTTTTTCGCACCCTGGTGCCCTCCTGGTGCGTTTTTATGCACCCTGGTGCCCTCCTGGTGCGTTTTTATGCACCCTGGTGCCTACTTGGTGCGTTTTTATGCACCATGGTGCCCTCCTGGTGCGTTTTTCGCACCCTGGTGCCCTCCTGGTGCGTTTTTATGCACCCTGGTGCCCTCCTGGTGCGTTTTTATGCACCCTGGTGCCCTCCTGGTGCGTTTTTATGCACCATGGTGCCCTCCTGGTGCGTTTTTCGCACCCTGGTGCCCTCCTGGTGCGTTTTTATGCACCATGGTGCCCTCCTGGTGCGTTTTTATGCACCCTGGTGCCCTCCTGGTGCGTTTTTATGCACCATGGTGCCCTCCTGGTGCGTTTTTCGCACCCTGGTGCCCTCCTGGTGCGTTTTTATGCACCATGGTGCCCTCCTGGTGCGTTTTTATGCACCATGGTGCCTACCTGGTGCGTTTTTCGCACCCTGGTGCCCTCCTGGTGCGTTTTTATGCACCCTGGTGCCTACTTGGTGCGTTTTTATGCACCATGGTGCCCTCCTGGTGCGTTTTTCTGCACCCTGGTGCCCTCCTGGTGCGTTTTTCTGCACCATGGTGCCTACCTGGTGCGTTTTTCTGCACCATGGTGCCTACCTGGTGCGTTTTTCGCACCCTGGTGCCCTCCTGGTGCGTTTTTCTGCACCCTGGTGCCTACTTGGTGCGTTTTTATGCACCATGGTGCCCTCCTGGTGCGTTTTTATGCACCATGGTGCCCTCCTGGTGCGTTTTTATGCACCATGGTGCCCTCCTGGTGCGTTTTTATGCACCATGGTGCCCTCCTGGTGCGTTTTTCGCACCCTGGTGCCCTCTTGGTGCGTTTTTATGCACCATGGTGCCCTCTTGGTGCGTTTTTCGCACCATGGTGCCCTCTTGGTGCGTTTTTATGCACCATGGTGCCCTCTTGGTGCGTTTTTCGCACCCTGGTGCCCTCCTGGTGCGTTTTTATGCACCCTGGTGCCCTCCTGGTGCGTTTTTATGCACCCTGGTGCCCTCCTGGTGCGTTTTTATGCACCCTGGTGCCTACTTGGTGCGTTTTTATGCACCATGGTGCCCTCCTGGTGCGTTTTTCGCACCCTGGTGCCCTCCTGGTGCGTTTTTATGCACCCTGGTGCCCTCCTGGTGCGTTTTTATGCACCCTGGTGCCCTCCTGGTGCGTTTTTATGCACCATGGTGCCCTCTTGGTGCGTTTTTCGCACCATGGTGCCCTCTTGGTGCGTTTTTCGCACCCTGGTGCCCTCCTGGTGCGTTTTTATGCACCCTGGTGCCCTCCTGGTGCGTTTTTATGCACCCTGGTGCCTACTTGGTGCGTTTTTATGCACCATGGTGCCCTCCTGGTGCGTTTTTCGCACCCTGGTGCCCTCCTGGTGCGTTT